>NW_028161203.1:0-21471 GCF_964263955.1 Coregonus lavaretus
GTGGGAACGGTGTTCCACTCTCCCCTAAGCCTCCACCCCTCTCTCTCTCTCTCTCTCTCTCTCTCTCTCTCTACCCTTATTCCTCCCCTCTCTCAGCAGTGTATTGTTAGCTCCCAGCCGGGTGCTAGCCTGACTTTGTGGCCTCCTCCATGGAGGTAGAGTCCCTATTAGCATCTCTGAGAATACGTCCCAAATGGCACCCTATTCCCTACATAGTGCACTACTTTAGACCAGAGCCCCCCTAGGCGCCCTTGTCAAAAGTAGTGTACTACATAGGGAATAGGGTGCCATTTGGGACGCAGGCTAACCCTTCAGGGGCCTTGAGGGTCCCAGGGAAAGGGCCCTGCCGACCCCTGTAATGCTCGGCAGATGGACACACTTTAATCAGATTGGATCAAGGAGGCTCTGAGGGGAAACTGTTGCTTTTTGTCAGCCCTGCTGGCCAAGTCTGTAATCTCTGTCACACCGTTCACCACATCACACCAGACACACCCGACACCTTGCCCAATTTCCGACTGTGAGCATACATAAAGCGACAAAGAGGAGAGACAAAAGACTGAGTTTTGCAGTTATATTTTGCGTTGTGTTTTTGTATGAGCCTTTGAATTGTCAAATTGAATTCTAAAATCAGTTTTTGATAATATAACCACCGGTAATAAGACCTGTGTCAAATTGGACCTTAGAGAAGTTAATTGTGTTCAGTGCTATTTCTGAATTGGTTGATAGTTGTTTTGCATGAGAGATGAAATCCTCATTGAATTGAGTGGAATTGTTGTGGTAAGAATTATTGTGGTCAGATTATGATGAAGTAATGCTGAAATAGCTTTGATTGTGCAATCCCATCAATCAAGTCATGACAAATAATTAGCCTAATGAAATGTAAAGCTCACTTTCTCCTGTAGGCCAATCAGAAGCTGTAAAGCTCACTTTCTCATGTAGGCCAATCAGAAGCTGTAAATCTCAGCATCATTATCCCATCATCTATGTTTGAATTACAGTTTGAAATGAATCCTGGAATTTAATAGAAGTAAAGATTTTAATTCTGATAATCCAGAGACAAATAACATGACTGTAATGTCATATTATTGCTATGTCAATACTATATATATATTTTCTATTTCATATTAATGCTATATCAATACTATATATATATTTTCCATTTCATATTAATGCTATATCAATACTATATATATATTTTCCATTTCATATTATTGCTATATCAATATATCTATGTTTCTGTCAATATATCAAAATATATATTTTTTTCTATCAATATACAGCGTATTTCAATGTATATTTTTCGCACCAAACAAGCTCCACACTGTACAGTGAATTCTGTTATTATCAACATGTGTTTCAGAACCTTGAGAAACTGTAAAACCGGTTTAAATAGAAAATATTGCATCACAATATTACAGCTATTCATATTAAAACGACCAAAGAACACAACACATAATTGTACAGTGGCGCGTGTAATACTAGTAATACCACACCCTAAATATTCAGCTGTTCGTGAACTAGCTCTGTCGGTTCTGTTGAATAACCGCATTCACTGAAGTTCACTCTGCCGCTCATATTTGGTCATGTTAGAAACGGTTTCCTGAAAGAGGAATAAATTATTCAAATGAGGTCTAAATGTGCAGAGGACCTTGTCAATGGCATGTCAAGCCGTTACTCTGTGGTAACCTATAGAGTTATTTATGTACGGGTCCCAAATTGTCACACTATCCCACAGTACGTTGCTTTTAACGAGGGCCCATAGGATGTCGTTTGGGATGCTCCCTATAAGTTAGAAAACGGATGGTAATGTATGCAGAATCCAACGTGAACGTCACTGCGAAATGTAACCGACCGTGGCATCTCCAATCGTTGTAAAATAACTATGACATAACTGACAGTTATGAGTAGATCTCTCTTTCTCCACCCTCCCATAATCACACAAAGCATTATTGACGAGTTCCGTTGAATTCCACCGAAAGTTTTTTGCTGTCAGTTGACCTTAGTTCCTGGAACTAACGACACAATGAACATTCTGTGGTTTAAACGTTCTGTGGTTTAAACGTTCTGTGGTTGAAACATTCTGTGGTTGAAACATTCTGTGGTTGAAACATTCTGTGGTTGAAACATTCTGTGGTTATGTCACCTTCTAATTTAATAAGAGTGTTTCAATTGGGAAAAAATGTGAAAGTAATACAAATATGTAAAATAATTGGATATAGCTGTACTTGATACTTTCAAATCTATCCGATTTATAAACAAACATTGGGGATACAGAAATAGATATTTGGTTATAGATTTTAAATGGTTCTTATCACAAAGTAATGAGCAATTAGAAACAAAATACCTAACCAAGGTATGTTTGTTGGTCACTATGCATTTATGTTCATATTCGCAAAAACCTTTTTCTAATAGAAAAATATGCAAGCTCCATGCAATGTTTCTGTGGGGTACGATCCATCTGTCACGTTGCTCTTGTTTTCTGTTTCCAATTGTAAAAGAACTGTCCAACAACCACAGACCACTTCTCTAAATGGAAAAGACACAATGCCGCAATGACCCTGGTATTTTTCCTTGTCTCTCCCTATACATGGTGCAATCATCATCAGCTTATACGCCACAGAGTCACCTTTAAATAACTCATTACAAACCATTCCAGCTGATGAGTAGGCCACCAGGCTGTAACTCGGGGTTACCAGGCTGTAACTCAGGGGTTACCAGGCTGTAACTCAGGGGTTACCAGGCTGTAACTCGGGGGTTACCAGGCTGTAACTCGGGGTAACCAGGCTGTAACTCGGGGTAACCAGGCTTAACTCGAGGTTACCAGGCTGTAACTCGGGGTAACCAGGCTGTAACTCAGGGTTACCAGGCTGTAACTCGGGGGTTACCAGGCTGTAACTCGGGGGTTACCAGGCTGTAACTCGGGGTTACCAGGCTGTAACTCGGGGTTACCAGGCTGTAACTCGGGGGTAACCAGGCTGTAACTCGGGGGTTACCAGGCTGTAACTCAGGGTTACCAGGCTATAACTCGGGGTTACCAGGCTGTAACTCGGGGTTACCAGGCTGTAACTCGGGGGTAACCAGGCTGTAACTCGGGGTTACCAGGCTGTAACTCGGGGTTACCAGGCTGTAACTCGGGGGTTACCAGGCTGTAACTCGGGGGTTACCAGACTGTAACTCGGGGTTACCAGGCTGTAACTCGGGGGTTACCAGGCTGTAACTCGGGGGTTACCAGGCTATAACTCGGGGTTACCAGGCTGTAACTCGGGGTTACCAGGCTGTAACTCGGGGGTAACCAGGCTGTAACTCGGGGGTTACCAGGCTGTAACTCGGGGTTACCAGGCTATAACTCGGGGTTACCAGGCTGTAACTCGGGGGTTACCAGGCTGTAACTCGGGGGTTACCAGACTGTAACTCGGGGTTACCAGGCTGTAACTCGGGGTTACCAGGCTGTAACTCGGGGTTACCAGGCTGTAACTCGGGGTTACCAGGCTGTAACTCGGGGGTTACCAGGCTGTAACTCGGGGGTTACCAGGCTGTAACTCGGGGGTTACCAGGCTGTAACTCGGGGGTTACCAGACTGTAACTCGGGGTTACCAGGCTGTAACTCGGGGGTTACCAGACTGTAACTCGGGGTTACCAGGCTGTAACTCGGGGGTTACCAGGCTGTAACTCGGGGGTTACCAGGCTGTAACTCGGGGGTTACCAGGCTGTAACTCTGGGTTACCAGGCTGTAACTCGGGGGTTACCAGACTGTAACTCGGGGTTACCAGGCTGTAACTCGGGGGTTACCAGGCTTTAACTCGGGGGTTACCAGGCTGTAACTCGGGGGTTACCAGGCTGTAACTCGGGGTTACCAGGCTGTAACTCAGGGTTACCAGGCTGTAACTCAGGGTTACCAGGCTGTACCTCGGGGGTTACCAGGCTGTAACTCGGGGTTACCAGGCTGTAACTCAGGGGTTACCAGGCTGTAACTCGGGGTTACCAGGCTGTAACTCGGGGGTTACCAGGCTGTAACTCGGGGTTACCAGGCTGTAACTCGGGGGTTACCAGGCTGTAACTCGGGGTTCTCCATGTGTGTCTCTTGTTTCTACCAGTTCCTTCAGACCTTGTGTCAATATACATATCTATAGGTAGGAGAAGGTCCGAAAACACACACTCACACACACACACACAGACACACACACTCACACATACACACACGCGCACACACACACACATGCACGCACACACACACACACACACACGCTCCGAGGCTGCTGCCCAATATGCATATCTATAGGAGCGAAATGTCAGCTGTCAGCACAACACCTCTAGAATACTGTCCAAGGAAATGTGGAGTTAACAGGGCACACTTCCACCATTTACATAAGAAGAGAGGCAACGAGTGTCATGCTTGTGTTATAAATCATGGTATATGAGGACATATATTGAAATCAGGGTATGCTGTATAAGGACGCACACTGAAAGAAAAACGAAAACCATATGTCATAAACATAACATAGAAAAACATATCATGATACCACCTGAATATACCTTTTTAAAATAGCAATCCATATAAAAATATATATATATATATAATTTAAATGTTATATTCTCTCAGAATCTTTTCATTTCTTTATGAATATGTACTGTTGCCGTTCTGCCACCATAGGGGAGACCAAATTAGAATAGTCCCAGTATGCAAAATGAAGTTGAAAAAAGTCTAAAATACGTATTTTCCAGACATTGAAGTTAGGTTCAATTTACAGTTCCTTTGGAAAGTATTCAGACCCCTTGAGTTTTTCCACATTTTGTTACGTTACAGCCTTATTCTAAAATTGATAAAATAAATACAAATAACTTGTTTGTTTTTTCTTCTCATCAATCTCATCAATCTACACACAATAATTAAAAGAAAATTGCAAACGTAAAAAAAAATACAATTGAAATATCACATTTGCATAAGTATTCAGACCCTTTACTCAGTACTTTGTTGAAACACCTTTGGCAGCTATTACAGCCTTGAGTCTTCTTGAGTATGACGTTACAAGCTTGACACACCTGTATTTGGGGAGTTTTACCCATTCTTCTCTGCAGATCCTCTCAAGCTCTGTCAGGTTGGATGGGGAGCGTCGCTGCACAGCTATTTTCAGGTCTCTCTAGAGATGTCTAATCGGGTTCAAGTCTGGGCTCTGGCTGGGCCACTCAAGGACATTCAGAGACTTGTCTTGAAGCCATTCCTGCATTGTCTTGGCTGTGTGCTTTGGGTCAATGTCCTGTTGGAAGGTGAACCTTCGCCTCAGTCTGAGGTTCTGAGCACTCTAGAGCAGGTTTTCATCAAGGATCTCTCTGCACTTTGCTCCGTTCATCTTTTCCTGATCCTGACTAGTCTCCCAGTCCCTGCCGCTGAAGAACATCCCAACAGCATGATGCTGCCACCACCTTGCTTCACTGTAGGGGTGGTATTGGCCAAGTGATGAGGGTGCCTGGTTTCCTCCAGACATGACGCTTGGCATTCAGTCCAAAGAGTTCAATCTTGGTTTCATCAGACCAGAGAATCTTGTTTCTCATGGTCTGAGAGTTTTAAGGTGGAATTTGGCAAACTCCAAGAGGGGTGTCATGTGTATTTTACTGAGGAGTGGCTTCCGTGTGGCCATTCTACCATAAAGGCCTGATTGATGGAGTGCTGCAGAGATAGTTGTGCTTCTGGAAGGTTCTCCCATCTCCACAGAGGAACTCTGGAGCTCTGTCAGAGTGACCATCGGGTTCTTGGTCACCTCCCTGTCCAAGGCTCTTCTTCTGGTCCAAACTTCTTCCATTTAAAAAATAATCTGTGTCCGTGGACGTTGAAATCAAGGCCGGTCTAGACCGCACCATAGACGTCTATGATTGTTTCAGATTTGGTCCAGACCGGACTAAAAACCAATGTCCGTGGGATTCAAGGCTGGTCCGAAACTGCACCCAAAAAAAGTCCAAAATATATCCAAAAGACGTCGGCTCGTGTTTACTGGGTTGTAGCCTACAATATCGGCCACAATGGAATTTGTAAAACAGGCCATTGCATTGGGCTTTATTCATCCTGATTCCTGTGACTAATCAATGTGTCTATTCAAGCTCTGAATGTCAGCTACTGTCACAACTTCCTCCGAAGCTGCCTGTTCGGGCAGGCTTTGTTTCCCTGTTGCGGGATTTCCTCCGTCGCCATCTGGCTCGTCCTGCTCCGTGTCCTCCTGGCTGTCCCCGAGGCCGGTGTTGGCGCGCTGCTGGAGCTGGGGGGGGAGGGATACTGTCACGACTTCCTCCGAAGCTGCCTCAGCTCCTTGTTCGGGCAGGCTTTGGCGTTAGTTGTCACCGGTCTTCTAGCCACTGCCGCTCCTCATCTCATCATTCCATTTGTTTTGTCTTGTTTTTTATTACAGACCTGGATCATATCCCCTCATCAGTCCCTGTATAAGTATTCCCTCTGCCCCACCATGTCTTTGTGTGTGATTGTTCCATGTGGAGGTGTCGATAGTTTCGGCATGCAGAGGAGACGTTGAACACCGCCCACCTCCACCTCCAGCGCGCCGTGCGTCGCCAGAAAGCCAATGCTGACCGCCTCCACATTGAGGCCCCGGTCTTTGTCACGGGTGATCGGGTCTGGCTCTCGACCCAGAACCTGCCCCTACGCCTGCCCTGCCGGAAGCTGAGCCCGCGGTTTGTGGGGCCTTTCAAAGTCCTGAGGAGAGTTAACGAGGTTACGTATAGGTTGCTGCTCCCTCCTGATTAACGTATTAACCCCTCATTTCACTTATCTCTCCTCAGGCCGGTGGTGGCTGGTCCGCTCCAGGAGTCTGAGGTTACCGCACTGTGGTTGTTTTACGCATTGCTGCAAACCGCTGTATTGGCCGAATAAACCATTTATTCAGTAATTTACACCTCCTGCGCCTGACTCCGTCTAAATCACCCGCTACATGATTGATGTTAGATAATGTTTTTGACGGAACGTTGGTTTTTGATGGAACGCTGCAGAGATGCTGGAGAGGTGCGCTGGGAATGGACAAGCAAAATATTTTGCGCCCCTGCCTTTGACGAAGTGGGCACTGCTTATCAAAGGGCGGATTTAGCGCTCACCTAAAAAGCACATTTGGCATTGGTTGAGAGAAATTGTCATTGTTTTGGGGCAGAATTATGTGAGGTTTTATGTGTTGTTGTTGGAGTTTAGCTCAGAAAATGCCACCCTCGTCAATCAGCTAGAGCAAGGTAATTATGTCCTGGTTTCTGAGGACATACAGTTGAAGTCGGATGTTTACGTACACTTAGGTTGGAGTCATTAAAACTCGTTTATCAACCACTCCACAAATTTCTTGTTAACAAACTAGAGTTTTGGCAAGTCGGTTAGGACATCTACTTTGTGCATGACACAAGTAATTTTTCCAACAATTGTTTACAGACAGATTATTTAACTTATAATTCACTGTATCACAATTCCAGAGGGTCATAAGTTTACATACACTAAGTTGACTGTGCCTTTAAACAGCCTGGAAAATTCCAGAAAATTATGTCATGGCTTTAGAAGCTTCTGATAGGCTAATTGACATAATTTGAGTCAATTGGAGGTGTACCTGTGGATGTATTTCAAGGCCAACCTTCAAACTCAGTGCCTCTTTGCTTGACATCATGGGAAAATCAAAAGAAATCAGCCTAGACCTCAGGAAAATTGTAGACCTCCACAAGTCTGGTTCATTTTGGGAGCAATTTCCAAACGCCTGAAGGTACCACGTTCATCTGTATAAACAATAGTATGCAAATATAAACACCATGGGACCACACAGCCGTCATACCGCTCAGGAAGGAGACACGTTCTGTCTTCTAGAGATGAATGTACTTTGGTGCGAAAAGTGCAAATCAATCCCAGAACAACAGCAAAGGACCTTGTGAAGATGCTGGAGGAAACAGGTACATTTACATTTTAGTCATTTTGCAGACGCTCTTATCCAGAGCGACTTACAGGAGCAATTAGGGTTAAGTGCCTTGCTTAAGGGCACATCTACAGATTTTTCACCTAGTCGGCTCTGGGATTAGAACCAGCGACCTTTCGGTTACTGGCACAACGCTCTTACCCACTAAGCTACCTGCCGCCCTGCCGTATCTACAGTAAAGTCCTATATCGACATAACCTGGAAGGCCGCTCAGCAAGGAAGAAGCCACTGCTCCAAAACCGCCATAAAAAAGCCTGACTAAAGTTTGCAACTGCACATGGGGACAAAGATCTTACTTTTTGGAGAAATGTCCTCTGGTCTGATGCAACAAAAATAGAACTGTTTGGCCCTATTGACCATCGTTATGTTTGGAGGAAAAAGGGGATACTTGCAAGCCGAAGAACTATAGAAAATATGTGGGCAGAACTGAAAAATCGTGTGCGAGCAAGGAGGCCTACAAATCTGATTCAGTTACACCAGCTCTGTCAGGAGGAATGGGCCAAAATTCACCCAACTTATTGTGGGAAGCTTGTGGAAGGCTACCCGAAACGTTTGACCCATGTTAAACAATTTAAAGGCAATGCTACCAAATACTAATTGAGTGTATGTAAACTTCTGACCCACTGGGAATGTGATGAAAGAAATAAAAGCTTAAATAAATCATTCTCTCTACTAGTATTATGACATTTCACATTCTTAAAATAAAGTGGTGATCCTAACTGACCTAAGACAGGGAATTTTTACTAGGATTAAATGTCAGGAATTGTGAAAAACTGAGTTTAAATGTATTTGGCTAAGGTGTATGTAAACTTCCGACTTCAACTGCATATGTTTCTTCAACATTGTCAATCTTCCTGTTTGCTTTATGTAAAATAGTTACTCTGAATTACAGGTGGACAATGTCATGAGAGGGGCGTGAAGCTCAATGAATGATATTGTGTTAGTGACCTGCTAAAGTCTCTGGCCCCCATCTGTTTTATTCCAGTCAGCGTCAGTTCTCCTGGTGTTGGTCTCGTTGTGAACTCTGTTTATTATCTGACCCTTAGCCTCAGTTCCAACTCAAAGGTGAATTATTCCCCTCATGGATTCAATCAAACCCAATCCTCACTCCTGGGGGGGGGGGGTAGGTGCAGAGTTAGAGGTGTGTGTGGGGGGGGGGGGGGGGGGGGGGGGGGGGGTAGGTGCCTCCCTCCTTGGTCTGAGGGAAAACACTTGCAGATAAAAGAAGACTAGAGGAGAAGTGTGATAACAGCGAAGTTAACCAACCTCTCCGTTCCCTCTATTCTGGTCTCTGAGAGGAAACACCCCATCACAATTCATTGGTCAGGTCATCAATCGCACACAGAGGCACCTGATATAGAAATGAAAAGAATAAAGAACCATAAGACAACATCCTCAGATAGGACAACAGAGCCCCCTCTCTCGTCACAACTTACTACACTGAAATATACAGTATCTAACTAACACATCAACATGTGTTGGGTTAAAGCATCTACAGTCTCTAACTAACGCATCAACATGTGTTGGGTTGAAGCATCTACAGGGATAATATCACGCAACATTCTCTACCCCTCCCTCTACTTCCACATGCCGAACTCTCTTGATCTCTATCCTTGATTACTATTGATTGTCTGTGAGATTTAATTATAAAATCAATAGATTCCGAGGGCAGTGACATAGCGATGCCACAGGCTAAATCTAGAGGAGGTACCTGGGTAGCAGATTAATATTATTATTATTACTACAAAACAGAAAAATAAGTAAAAGCATCATATTGATTTTAGTATTGATTTCTTCATCACTATGATAAGGTAATAAGAAAAATAAGCTCCATATGTCACTCCTTATCCTTATCCAGATAGTTCACATAGATCGTTCCTATACATAGTTTATATAGATAGTTCACTAGTTCATATAAATAGTTTGATAGTTCACTAGTTCATATAGATAGTTCACTAGTTCATATAAATAGTTCACAAGTTCATATAGATAGTTTATATAGATAGTTCACTAGTAGATAGAGTGTGCAAAGCTGTCATCAAGGCAAAGGTATCTCTATTTGCACATCATCTTCTGCACATCTATCACTCCAGTGTTAATACTACATTGTAATTATTTTGCACTATGGCCTATTTATTGCCTTACCTCCATAACTTAATACATTTCCACACACTGTATATATATTTTCTGTTGTATTTTTGACTTTATGTTTTGTTTATACCATATGTAACTCTGTGTTGTTGTTTTTATCGCACTGCTTTGCTTTATCTTGGCCAGGTCGCAGTTGTAAATGAGAACTTGTTCTAAACTGGCCTACCTGGTTAAATAAAGGTGAAATAGATAGCTCACTAGTTCATATAGACAGTTCATATAGATACTTCACAAGTTTATATAGATAGTTCACTAATTCATATAAATAGTTCACAAGTTCATATAGATAGTTTATATAGATAGTTCACTAGTAGATAGAGTGTGCAAAGCTGTCATCAAGGCAAAGGTTGGCTACTTTCTAGAATCTCAAATATAAAATATATTTTGATTTGTTTAACACTTTATTGGTTACTACATTATACCATACGTGTTATTTCATTGTTTTGATGTCTTCACTATTATTATTCTACAATGTAAAAAATAGTAAAAATGAAGAAAGACAATGGAATTGGTAGTGTCCAAACTTTTGATAGTTCAAATAGATAGAGCATTAGTTCATAAATAGTTCATATAGATAGTTCAATAGTTCATATAGACAGAGAATTAGCTCAAATAGATATTTCACTAGTTCATATAAATAGTTCATATAGATAGTTAACTAGTTTATTTAAATAGTTAATACAGATTGTTCACTACTTCATATAAACAGTTCATATATATAGTTCACTAGTTCATAGAAATAGTTCATAGAAATAGTTCATAGAAATAGTTCGTATAGATAGTTCATATAGATAGTTCACAGAGATTTTTCATACAGAGAGTTCATATGGATAATTCATATATATAGTCCATAAAGATAGTTTATATATATAGAACATACAGATAGTTCATATAGCTGGTTCATACATATAGTTCATATAGATAATTCATATACAGTAGATAGTCCATACAGATAGTTTATATAGAAAGTTCATGTAGATTTTTCATACAGATAGTTCATATAGATAGTTCATATAGATAGTTTGTATAGAATGTTTTTATAGATAGTTGTCACGCCCTGACTCAGGGGACGCTTATATGTTGAGTCAGGGTGTGTATATTCCTTGTTGTGTTTGGTCATTGTTCGTCGATCTAGTATGTATGGTTCTATGTTGGCCGGTGTGGTTCCCCAATCAGAGGCAGCTGTCGTTCGTTGTCTCTGATTGGGGACCATACTTAGGCAGCCTATTGGCACTAGTGGGTTGTGGGATCTTGTTCCGGTTAAGGTATGTTGTGTGTGCTACCTTGGACTTCACGTTTCGTTTCCGTTGTTGTTTTGTCGTGTGTTTATTAAGTTTAATAAACATGTACGCATATCACGCTGCGCCTTGGTCTGACCCGTCATTCAACGAACGTGACAATAGTTCACAGAGATTGTTCATACAGAGAGTTCATATAAATATTTCATATATATAGTCCATAAAGATAGTTTATATATATATATATATATATATATATATATATATATATATATATATATATATAGAACATACATATAGTTCATGTAGATAGTTCATATAGATAATTCATATATATTGTCCATAAAGATAGTTTATATATATAGTTCATACAGATAGTTCATGCAGATAGTTAATATACAGTAGATAGTTCATATAGATAGTTCATATAGATAGTTCATATAGATAATCGACCTGTAATCAATGAAAGTCATTTCTGGTTTGTTTAAGACATATCTGGGGGCTGGTGGGGACAGTGGGCCGCCCCATCCCGCTAACCCACCGTTCACGGCGCGCTCTGCATTACTGCGACCAGGTTGGCTAATGGAGAAGAAGAATCCCTCCAAGTGTCAATGTCGTGGCCCGCAGTCGTTTCATTGTTACATGGGGGAATGCATTTATATTGGAAAGCTGCATTGACAAATAGTTTGTCTGTCTGTGACATTGCTGGGGATACTGGGGGATGTGGCAGAGGGCAGAAAATGTGAGAAAAAGAGCAAGGGGGCATTTTAGATGCTGCAAAGTCAGCTTTTATAAGATTTCTCCAACTTATATTTGCCCTTAAAACAGATGTCAACAGCTGCTATTTATCAGCCGGGGGAAATCACTCAGCTCAGGTAGGTAATTGTGCCTGGCCTGCAACCCGAGGGGGTTATATGGTTATATGGGTTATTATTCTCCGGTGAATAAAACATTGGACCTGAGTCCCAAATGGCACCCTATTCCCTTTACCGTGAACTACTTTTGGCACGTAGGGCACATTAGGGCTCTGGTCAAAAGTAGTGCACTATATAGGGAATAGGGTGCCGTTTGAGATGCAACCTGGGCTATCAGGAATATTGCAGTGAGTGGCCAGCAGTGAGGCAGTGACTTATGCAAGTTCAAGGACTTTATTGATCGGCAAGGCGTTCTTCCCCACCACTCCTAGTGATTAAACAAGTCAGACGGGGCTGACAGCAAGACTCATCTTTGACTTTTTACATTGCTTCTCTATCATGGCTGCTATGCTAAGGAGAAGCCTTTGTTCTATCATGGCTGTTGTGCCATGGAGAAGCCTTTGTTCTGTTCTCAGAGGAAAAGCCAACAAACTAAACAAACTAAACAAAAAAATAGAATCCAAGCTGATGTAAAAAAATATTTTGCCTGTATAGAATGATAATGTGGAATGTTAAGGGTCTAGATTTTACTACAAAACTGCCAAAACTACCAAAGACCTTTTCTCAGTAACATTACACTAACAAGATTGTTGTTTAGTTATGGCTAATAAATGAAGCTGTTTAAATATTTTGTGTAATTAGTAGACAGTGTAATTGCCATAATTTGTATCTCTAAATGAGCTTAGATTTTTTTTCCCAAAATATGCCCCCCCAAGTTTAATCAAGATTGTTCTGCTGTACTGAACGTGACAGGGGGGAGGACAGGGGAACCATTTCTGTATGGACCTCGCTTTGTGCACGGGGGCATTGTCATGCTGAGACAGGAAAGGGCCTTCCTCAAACTGTTGCCACAAAGTTGGAAGCACAGAATCGTCTAGAATGTCATTGTATGCTGTAGCGTTAAGAGTTCCCTTCACTGGAACTAAGGGGCCTAGCCTGAACCATGAACAACAGCCCCAGACCATTATTCTTCCTCCACCAAACTTTACAGTTGGCACTATGCATTCGGGCAGGTAGCGTTCTCCTGGCATCTGCCGTCCATCGGACTGCCAGATGGTGAAGCGTGATTCATCACTCCAGAGAACACGTTTCCACTGCTCCAGAGTCCAATGGCGGCAAGCTTTACACCACTCCAGTCGACGCTTGGCATTGCGCATGTTGATCTTAAGCTTGTGTGCGGCTGCTCGGCCATGGAAACCCATTTCATGAAGCTCCCGACGAACAGTTATTGTGCTGACGTTGCTTCCAGAGGCAGTTTGGAACTCGGTAGTGAGTGTTGCAACAGAGGAAAGACGATTTCAACATGCTACGCGCTTCAGCACTCGGCGGTCCCGTTCTGTGAGCTTGTGTGGCCTACCACTTTGCGGCTGAGCCGTTGTTGCTCCTAGACGTTTCCACTTCACAATAACAGCACTTACAGTACACCGGGGCAGCTCTAGCAGCGCAGAAATATGACGAACTGACGTGTTGGAAAGGTGGCATCCTATGACGGTGCCACGTTGAAAGTCACTGAGCTCTTCAGTAAGGCCATTCTACTGCCAATGTTTGTCCATGGAATTTCACGGCTGTGTGCTCGATTTTATACACCTGTCAGCAATGGTTTTGGCTGAAATAGCCGAATCCACTAATTTGAAGGGGTGTCCACATACTTTTGTATATATAGTGTATCTTCTATTGATCTAAACTCTCCTGCCCCATAGGCCCTCATGGCCCTCATAAAAAGGAGAAACAGATCTGTAACACTTTATTTTGAGAATATCTGACCTTTAAAGTTGAACATTTTCTGCGTGAAGCGGCAGAGAACGGTAGAGAAAGAAACAGCAAAGAGAAGAGGAGAGCATAGAGAGACAGAGAGGAGAGAGGGGACATGGATAGCATGGTTAGCATGGTTAGCATGGTTAGCATGGTTAGCATGGTTAGCATGGTTAGCATGGTTAGCATGGTTAGTCAGAAGAAGAAGAAGATGAGTGTGCGTTACCATTTTTGTGTGTGTGTGTGTGTGTGTGTGTTTTGTGTGTGAGCGTGTGTGCGTGTGTGTGTGTGTGCGTGTGTGTGCGTGTATGTGCGTGCGTGTGCGTGCGTCTGTGTGTGTGTGTGTGTGTGTGCGTGCGTGTGTGTGTGTGTGTGTGTGTATGTGTGTGCGTGTGCGTGTGTGTGCGTGTGTGTGTGTGTGTGTGTATGTGTGCGTGTGTGTGCGTGTGCGTGTGTGTGTGTGTGTGTACATGTAAGTGATCAGTAGTGCCAGCCTGCACCTTTTTACAGATAGGCCAACATCACACAATAATGCCCCACCATTCATAAGACAATGTTTACTCTGTTGATAGGTGTTTCAATGTTATCTACTTAGATGGAGACTGTACGCTGCTTTCTAAACATTGTAATCACTTTCGCTTCAAAGCTATTCAGCTAATATAAATGTCCATTATTTGTGGTGATCAGATAATGATATTTTCCAGTATAAAAGCTAACAAAACCAAGAGACTCAATGCTGATAAGACCCAAAGCTATTTAGAAATATGGTATACTGGAATGAACTTGGACTAACAGTCTGTCATATCACACACTCTCACATAAACACACACACACACAGCAAAATAAGGTGAGGTCATGCTCAGAAAAAAGAGAGAGAGGAGAGAGAGATGAAGAAAGGAGTGAGGAGAGAGAGGACAGAGGAGAGAGAGATGAGTGAGGAGAAAGAGGAGAGAGAGATGAAGAGAGAGAATAGAGGAAGATGAAGAGAGAGGAGAGAGAGGAGAGAGAGAGAGAGAGAGAGGAGAGAGAGAGAGAGAGAGAGAGAGAGAGAGAGAGAGAGAGAGAGAGAGAGAGAGACGGGACAGCATTCCCTCCCCCATATGCCCCCCTAGGCACAACTACGACAACATAACTAACAAAAACGGGTCACAACACCTGCAGCTCTGTCGCACACTGGTTATGTACATAGTCAATGGTAGGCTTCGAGGGGACTCCTATGGTAGGTACACCTATAGCTCATCTCTTGGCAGTAGTACTGTAGACTACCTTATCACTGGCCTCAACCCAGAGTCTCTCAGAGCGTTCACAGTCAGCCCACTGACACCCCTATCAGACCACAGCAAAATCACAGTCTACTTGAACAGAGCAATACTCTATCATGAGGCATCAAAGCCAAAGGAACTGAATAATAATAAGAAATGCTATAGATGGAAGGAAAGTAGTGTCGAAACCTACCAAAAAACAATTAGGCAACAACAAATTAAATCCATTCTAGACAACTTCCTGGACAAAACGTTCCACTGTAATAGTGAAGGTGTAAACTTGGCAGTAGAAAACCTAAACAGTATATTTGACCTCTCAGCTTCCCTATCAAATCTCAAAATCTCAAACAGAAAACCGAAGAAAAGTAACAACAGTGATACAGTGGGGAAAAAAAGTATTTAGTCAACCACCAATTGTGCAAGTTCTCCCACTTAAAAAGATGAGAGAGGCCTGTAATTTTCATCATGGGTACACGTCAAATATGACAGACAAAATGAGGAAAAAAAATCCAGAAAATCACATTGTAGGATTTGTAATGAATTTATTTGCAATTTATGGTGGAAAATAAGTATTTGGTCAATAACAAAAGTTTCTCAATACTTTGTTATATACCCTTTGTTGGCAATGACACAGGTCAAACGTTTTCTGTAAGTCTTCACAAGGTTTTCACACACTGTTGCTGGTATTTGGGCCATTCCTCTATGCAGATCTCCTCTAGAGCAATGATGTTTTGGGGCTGTCGCTGGGCAACAAGGACTTTCAACTCCCTCCAAAGATGTTCTATGGGGTTGAGATCTGGAGACTGGCTAGGCCACTCCAGGACCTTGAAATGCTTCTTACGAAGCCACTCCTTCGTTGCCCGGGCGGTGTGTTTGGGATCATTGCCATGCTGAAAGACCCAGCCACGTTTCATCTTCAATGCCATTGCTGATGGAAGGAGGTTTTCGCTCAAAATCTCACGATACATGGCCCCATTCATTCTTTCCTTTACACGGATCAGTCGTCCTGGTCCCTTTGCAGAAAAACAGCCCCAAAGCATGATGTTTCCACCCCCATGCTTCACAGTAGGTATGGTGTTCTTTGGATGCAACTCAGCATTCTTTGTCCTCCAAACACGACGAGTTGAGTTTTTACCAAAAAGTTCTATTTTGGTTTCATCTGACCATATGACATTCTCCCAATCCTCTTCTGGATCATCCAAATGCACTCTAGCAAACTTCAGACGGGCCTGGACATGTACTGGCTTAAGCAGGGGGACACGTCTGGCACTGCAGGATTTGAGTCCCTGGCGGCGTAGTGTGTTACTGATGGTAGGCTTTGTTACTTTGGTCCCAGCTCTCTGCAGGTCATTCACTAGGTCCCCCGTGTGGTTCTGGGATTTTTGCTCACCGTTCTTGTGATCATTTTGACCCCACGGGGTGAGATCTTGCGTGGAGCCCCAGATCGAGGGTGATTATCAGTGGTCTTGTATGTCTTCCATTTCCTAATAATTGCTCCCACAGTTGATTTCTTCAAACCAAGCTGCTTACCTATTGCAGATTCAGTCTTCCCAGCCTGGTGCAGGTCTACAATTTTGTTTCTGGTGTCCTTTGACAGCTCTTTTGTCTTGGCCATAGTGGAGTTTGGAGTGTGACTGTTTGAGGTTGTGGACAGGTGTCTTTTATACTGATAACAAGTTCAAACAGGTGCCATTAATACAGGTAACAGGTCTGTGTTACAGGTCTGTGAGAACCAGAAATCTTGCTTGTTTGTAGGTGACCAAATACTTATTTTCCACCATAATTTGCAAATAAATTCATAAAAAATCCTACAATGTGATTTTCGGGAAAAAAAATGCTCAATTTGTCTGCCATAGTTGACGTGTACCTTATGATGAAAATTACAGGCCTCTCTCATCTTTTTAAGTGGGAGAACTTGCACAATTGGTGGCTGACTAAATACTTTTTTCCCCACTGTAAATGGTTTGATGAAGAATGCAAAAACCTAAGAAAGAAATTGAGAAACCTATCCAACCAAAAACATAGAGACCAAGAAAACCTGAGCCTATGCCTTCACTATGGTGAATCACTAAAACAATACAGAAATACACTACGGAAAAAGAAAAAGAACAACTGGCATCTTCTCCAATATACTGATCACCCCAATCCACAAAAGTGGAGACAAATTTGACTCCAATAACTACCGTGGGATATGCGTCAACAGCAACCTTGGGAAAATCCTCTGCATTATTATTAACAGCAGACTAGGTCATTTCCTCAGTGAAAACAATGTACTGAGCAAATGTCAAATTGGCTTTTTACCAAATTACCGTACGACAGACTGTACTCACCCTGCACACCCTAATTGACAAACAAACAAACCAAAACAAAGGCAAAGTCTTCTCATGCTTTGTTGATTTCAAAAAAGCTTTTGACTCAATTTGGCATGAGGGTCTGCTATACAAATTGATGGAAAGTGGGGTTGGGGGAAAAACATACGACATTATAAAATGCATGTACACAAACAACAAGTGTGCGGTTAAAATTAGCAGAAAACACACACATTTCTCTCCACAGGGCCGTGGGGTGAGACAGGGATGCAGTTTAAGCCCCACCCTCTTCAACATATATATCAACAAATTGGCGAGGGCACTAGAACAGTCTGCAGCACCCGGCCTCACCCTACTAGAATCTGAAGTCAAATGTCTACTGTTTGCTGATGATCTGGTGCTTCTGTCAACAACCAAGGAGGGCCTACAGCAGCACCTAGATCTTCTGCACAGATTCTGTCAGACCTGGGCCCTGACAGTAAATCTCAGTAAGACAAAAATAATTGTGTTCCAAAAAAGGTCCAGTTGCCAGGACCACAAATACAAATTCCATCTAGACCCTAAAGCACACAAAAAACGATACATACCTTGGCCTAAACATCAGCTCCAAAGGTAACTTCCACAAAGCTGTGAACGATCCGAGAGACAAGGCAAGAAGGGCCTTCTATGCCATCAAAAGGAAAATAAAATCCAACATAACAATTAGGAGCTGGTCCTGGGGCTCTGTTCACAAACACAAACAGACCCCACAGAGCCCCAGGACAATAACAACAACACAATTAGACCCAACCAAATCATGAGTAAACAAAAAGAGAATTACTTGACACATTGGAAAGAACAAACAAAATAACTGAGCAGACTAGAATGCTATTTGGCTCTAAACAGAGAGTACACAGTGGCAGAATACCTGACCACTGTGACTGACCAAAACTTAAGGAAAGCTTTGACTATGTATAGACTCAGTGAGCATAGCCTTGCTATTGAGAAAGGCCGCCGTAGGCAGACCTGGCTCTCAAGAGAAGACCGGCTATGTGCACACTGCCCACAAAATGAGGTGGAAACTGAGCTGCACTTCCTAACCTCCTGCCAAATGTATGACCATATTAGAGACACATATTTCCCTCAGATTACAGAGATCCACAAAAAATTCGAAAACAAACCCAATTTTGATAAACTCCCTTATCTACTGGGTGAAAAACCACAGTGTGCCATCACAGCTGCAAGATGGGTGACCTGTTGCCATAAGAAAAGGGCAACCAGTGAAGAACAAAGGCCATTGTAAATACAATCCATATTTATGTTTATTTATTTTCCCATTTGTACTTGAACTATTTGCACATTGTTACAACACTGTATACAGTGAGGGAAAAAAGTATTTGATCCCCTGCTGATTTTGTACGTTTGCCCACTGACAAAGACATGATCAGTCTATAATTTTAATGGTAGGTTTATTTGAACAGTGAGAGACAGAATAACAAAAATAAAATCCATAAAAACGCATGTAAAAAATGTTGTAAATTGATTTGCATTTTAATGAGGGAAATAAGTATTTGACCCCTCTGCAAAACATGACTTAGTACTTGGTGGCAAAACCCTTGTTGGCAATCACAGAGGTCAGATGTTTCTTGTAGTTGGCCACCAGCTTTGCACACATCTCAGGAGGGATTTTGTTCCATTCCTCTTTGCAGATCTTCTCCAAGTCATTAAGGTTTCGAGGCTGACGTTTGGCAACTCAAACCTTGAGCTCCCTCAACAGATTTTCTATGGGATTAAGGTCTGGAGACTGGCTAGGCCACTCCAGGACCTTAATGTGCTTCTTCTTGAGCCACTCCTTTGTTGCCTTGGCCGTGTTTTTTGGGTCATTGTCATGCTGGAATACCCATCCACGACCCATTTTCAATGCCCTGGCTGAGGGAAGGAGGTTCTCACCCAAGATTTGACGGTACATGGCCCCGTCCATCATCATTTTGATGCGGTGAAGTTGTCCTGTCCCCTTAGCAGAAAAACACCCCCAAAACATAATGTTTCCACCTCCATGTTTGACGGTGGGGATGGTGTTCTTGGGGTCATAGGCAGCATTCCTCCTCCTCCAAACACGGCGAGTTGAGTTGATGCCAAAGAGCTCAATTTTAGTCTCATCTGACCACAACACTTTCACCCAGTTCTCCTCTGAATCATTCAGATGTTCATTGGCAAACTTCAGACGGGCCTGTATATGTGCTTTCTTTAGCAGGGGGACCTTGCGGGCGCTGCAGGATTTCAGTCCTTCACGGCGTAGTGTGTTACCAATTGTTTTCTTGGTGACTATGGTCCCAGCTGTCTTGAGATCATTGACAAGATCCTCCCGTGTAGTTCTGGGCTAATTCCTCACCGTTCTCATGATCATTGCAACTCCACGAGGTGAGATCTTGCATGGAGCCCCAGGCCGAGGGAGATTTATAGTTATTTTGTGTTTCTTCCATTTGCGAATAATCGCACCAACTGTTGTCACCTTCTCACCAAGCTGCTTGGCGATGTTCTTGTAGCCCTTTCCAGCCTTGTGTAGGTCTACAATCTTGTCCCTGACATCCTTGGAGAGCTCTTTGGTCTTGGCCATGGTGGAGAGTTTGGAATCTGATTGATTGCTTCTGTGGACAGGTGTCTTTTATACAGGTAACAAACTGAGATTAGGAGCACTCCCTTTAAGAGTGTGCTCCTAATCTCAGCTCGTTACCTGTATAAAAGACACCTGGGAGCCAGAAATCTTTCTGATTGAGAGGGGGTCAAATACTTATTTCCCTCATTTAAATGCAAATCAATTTACAACATTTTTGACATGCGACATAATTTCTTTGTCAGTGGACAAACGTACAAAATCAGCAGGGGATCAAATAATTTTTTTCCCTCACTGTATATACATAATATTACATTTGAAATGTCTTTATTCTTTTGGAACTTACATTTACATTTACATTGGAGCTCTTTTACATACAACTTCTGAGTGTAATGTTTACTGTTAATATTTATTGTTAATTTCACTTTTGTTTACTATCTACTTCACTTGCTTTGGCAATGTTAACATATGTTCCCCATGCCAATAAAGCCCTTAAATTGAATTGAATTGAATTGAATTGAGAGAGAGAGAGAGAGAGAGAGAGAGGGAGAGAGAGAGAGATGAAGGGAGAGAGAGAGAGAGAGTAGAGATAGATGAAGGGAGAGAGGAGAGAGAGAAAGATAGAAGAGAGAGAGAGAGAGAGAGAGCAGTGAAGAGAGAGAGGAGAGAGAGCAGTGAAGAGAGAGAGGAGAGCGATAGAAAGAGAGAAATGAAGAGAGAGAGGAGAGCGATAGAAAGAGAGAAGAGAGAGAGGTGGAGAGAGCAGTGAAGAGAGAGCAGTGAAGAGAGAGAGGAGAGAGAGCAGTGGAGAGAGAGAGGAGAGAGAGCAGTGAAGAGAGAGAGGAGAGCGATGAGGAGAGAGAGGAGAGAGAGAGAAAGAGAGAAGAGAGAGAGGTGAAGAGAGAGAATAGAGAGCAGTGAAGAGAGAGAGGAGAGAGAGCAGTGGAGAGAGAGAGGAGAGCGATGAGGAGAGAGAGGAGAGAGAGATGAGAGAGAGAGAGAGAAAGAGAGAGAGAGAGAGAGAGAGAGAAAGAGAGAGAGAGAGAGAGAGAGAGAGAGAGAGAGAGAGAGAGAGTAGAGAGATTAAGAGAGAGAGGAGAGAGAGAGCAGTGAAGAGAGAGAGGAGAGCGATAGAAAGAGAGAAGTGAAGAGAGACAGGAGAGCGATAGAAAGAGAGAAGAGAGAGAGGTGAAGAGAGAGAAGAGAGAGCAGTGAAGAGAGAGAGGAGAGAGAGCAGTGGAGAGAGAGAGGAGAGCGATGAGGAGAGAGAGGAGAGAGAGATGAAGAGAGAGAGGAGAGAGAGGGAGAGAGA
>NW_028161202.1:0-2500 GCF_964263955.1 Coregonus lavaretus
CAACACTGTATATATACATAATATGACATTTGAAATGTCTTTATTCTTTTGAAACTTCTGAGTGTAATGTTTACTGTTAATATTTATTGTTTATTTCACTTTTGTTTACTATCTACTTCACTTGCTTTGGCAATGTTAACACACGTTTCCCATGCCAATAAAGCCCTTAAATTCAAATCAAATCAAATCAAATTATTGGTCACATGCGCCGAATACAACAGGTGCAGACATCACAGTGAAATGCTTACTTACAACCCTTAACCAACAGTGCATTTATTTTTAAAAATAAAACAACAACAAAAAAAGTGTTGAGAAAAAAAAGAGCAGAAGTAAAATAAAATAACAGTAGGGAGGCTATATCGGGGGCACCGGCTCAAATTGAATTGAGATAGATAGATAGATAGATAGATAGATAGATAGATAGATAGATAGATAGATAGATAGATAGATAGATAGATAGATAGATAGATAGATAGATAGATAGATAGATAGATAGATAGATAGATAGATAGATAGATAGATAGATAGATAGATAGATAGATAGATAGATAGATAGATAGATAGATAGATAGATAGATAGATAGATAGATAGATAGATAGATAGATAGATAGATAGATAGATAGATAGATAGATAGATAGATAGATAGATAGATAGATAGATAGATAGATAGATAGATAGATAGATAGATAGATAGATAGATAGATAGATAGATAGATAGATAGATAGATAGATAGATAGATAGATAGATAGATAGATAGATAGATAGATAGATAGATAGATAGATAGATAGATAGATAGATAGATAGATAGATAGATAGATAGATAGATAGATAGATAGATAGATAGATAGATAGATAGATAGATAGATAGATAGATAGATAGATAGATAGATAGATAGATAGATAGATAGATAGATAGATAGATAGATAGATAGATAGATAGATAGATAGATAGATAGATAGATAGATAGATAGATAGATAGATAGATAGATAGATAGATAGATAGATAGATAGATAGATAGATAGATAGATAGATAGATAGATAGATAGATAGATAGATAGATAGATAGATAGATAGATAGATAGATAGATAGATAGATAGATAGATAGATAGATAGATAGATAGATAGATAGATAGATAGATAGATAGATAGATAGATAGATAGATAGATAGATAGATAGATAGATAGATAGATAGATAGATAGATAGATAGATAGATAGATAGATAGATAGATAGATAGATAGATAGATAGATAGATAGATAGATAGATAGATAGATAGATAGATAGATAGATAGATAGATAGATAGATAGATAGATAGATAGATAGATAGATAGATAGATAGATAGATAGATAGATAGATAGATAGATGCTGGTTGTATGCATAGTAATATGACACATTATAATGAGATGTATCTTCTTCTATGAAGGATTGTTACATAAAAAATGTAAATTAAAAAAGTATCCCCTCCACCCCTCTACCTCCTCCACTCCTCTACCCCCTCCACCTCTCATCTCAATGTCCAAAACTTTTTCTGCATGGCTCCCTTGAGGGTTTGTGTGTGCGTGTGTGTGTGCTGGTCTGGGCCCTAACTGATTGTGATTGCATGAGGGGAAACTCATCTCTCTATCTCTGAAAATTACTATTTCCCTCAGAAGACTGCTGAGTATGAGAGAGAGAGAGAGAGAGAGAGAGAGAGAGAGAGAGAGAGAGAGAGAGAGAGAGAGAGAGAGAGAGAGAGAGAGAGAGAGAGAGAGAGAGAGAGAGAGAGAGAGAGAGAGAAGGACAGAGAGAGAAAGGAGGAGAGAGGTGTGGTGAGAGCTGAGATGTGGCACCTCTCCAGTCTGCGACCATCTGCCTTGTGCTGGTCAGGTGATAAGAGTGTGTTAGTGTGTGTGCATAGGCTACTGCCATACTGCTGATCTCATTGCTGCCCGCTCTCTCAACCTCATCATGCACGACCAGTGTTGGGGAGTTAGCATTAGAATTTTACATTAGCTTGGTGATAGTTGAACTAAATTCTAATCTAGGTAGTGTTTTCAGTAGTTCATTACTTTTTTTTGCCATGTAGTGGTGTAGCTAACTACTGGAACTACACACTACTTCTTTTGGCAAAAATAAAATAAAATGTGGGTGAAGTAGGCAAGAATCTCCTTTCTTTTTTAGCTTCAGACCTGCCTAATTCTCACTTGAAACATCTTATTGTGTTTTATAGGCTAAATTACACATTCTGTTACCATATGATGCCAAGGTGATCTGTTTTTGCAATTTACATTTCAGATTTACATATAATCTTCTTTTTTTGGGGGGGGGGGGGGTAGATCTGCTTTAATATTGCAGATATATTCTATCAATTTAATTGTCTGCATAATTTCCAATCCCCCATATACATTTTCTTGTACAGATATATATTATTTTAAATATATATTTTTACATTTACGTCATTTAGCAGACACTCTTATCCAGAGCGACTTACAGTTAGTGAGTGCATACATT
>NW_028161202.1:7500-25000 GCF_964263955.1 Coregonus lavaretus
AGACAGAGAGCAGCTTAAAGAGACAGAGAGACAGAGAGAAGCTTAAAGAGACAGATGGACTGAGAGACAGAGAGCAGCTTAAAGAGACTGAGACAGAGAGCAGCTTAAAGAGACAGAGAGACAGAGAGTAGCTTAAAGAGACAGACAGCAGCTTACAGAGACAGAGAGAGAGACAGAGAGACAGACGGAGAGACAGAGAGCAGCTTAAAGAGACAGAGAGACAGAGAGACTGAGAGACAGAGAGCAGCTTAAAGAGACAGAGAGACAGAGAGTAGCTTAAAGATACAGACATACAGAGAGACAGGGAGCAGCTTAAAGAGACAGAGAGACAGAGACTGAGAGACAGAGACCAGCTTAAATAGACAGAGAGACAGAAAGACTGAGAGACAGAGAGCAGCTTAAAGAGACAGAGAGACAGAGACTGGGAGACAGAGAGCAGCTTAAGGAGACAGAAAGACTGAGAGACAGAGAGACTGAGAGACTGAGAGAGCGAAAGCAGCTTAAAAAGACAGAGAGCAGCTTAAAGAGACAGAGAGACAGAAATACTGAGAGACAGAGAGACAGAGAGCAGCTTAAAGAGACAGAGAGACAGAGACTGAGAGACAGAGAGCAGCTTCAAGAGACAGAGAGACAGAGAGCAGCTTCAAGAGACAGAGAGACAGAGAGCAGCTTAAAGAGACAGAGACTGAGACTGAGAGACAGAGAGCAGCTTAAAGAGACAGAGAGACAGGGAGCAGCTTAAAGAGACAGAGAGTAGCTTAAAGAGACAGACAGGGAGACAGAGAGTCAGACAGAGAGCAGCTTAAAGAGACAGAGAGACAGAGAGAAAGAGAGACAGAGAGCAGCTTAAAGAGACAAAGACTGAGTGACTTGTGTGCGTCCCAAATGGCACCCTATTCCCTATTTAGTGCACTACTTTTGAGTAGTCACTTGCTCTTTGGGGTTTTAAACTGCCTATCTGTAAAGTACTTTGTGACAACTTTTGATGTAAAAAAAGGGTTTTATAAAATGTATTTGATTGATTGATTGATTGATAGCGTGAGGTTAGTTATAATACTGGACAGTCTTGATAGTCTCTGGGTGGGTTGTGTAGCTGGTCTGGTAGCCTCTGGGTGGGTTGTGTAGCTGGTATAATAGTCTCTGTGTGGGTTGTGTGTATCTGGTCTGATACTTTAGATCTGATTGTTCTGTATTTTCAACCAGTAACTTTTGAGCTCATGCTTTTTTCAGTAGTCTAGAGAAGCATCTCATTTCTATTGCCTTTGATCTGAGGGTTAGAAATGGGGGAGGGGAGAGGAGAGGAAAGGAAAGGAGGGCAGTGAGTAAGGGGTTTGAAGGGGGTAATATGATGGAGGCAACAAGAGGAGGTATGGTAGAGCTGAGTGAGAAAAGGGGACTATTAGAGAGAGAGAGAGAGAGAGAGAGAGAGAGAGAGAGAGAGAGAGAGAGAGAGAGAGAGAGAGAGAACTGTGCGTCATAACCTAACGTCTACCTGGCCCACCACGCCACCCTGGACTTGAACAGACTTTACGACCACGTCCACCTATACAAGCCAGCAGTCCCAACTTTTGCCAGGACACTGAAGGAAATCACCCTCAACCGCAGCCCCAGCACCTCACACAGGAGCAACAGAGCAATGGACACCCTGCCCAGACCAGTGAGACACCCTCCCAGACCTGCGAGACCCCCGCCTGAAGGACCTGTACCGAGAGAACCCACGCCAAGAGGACCTACACCCAGACCACAGCATCACCAGCCACACCCCAACCAGCTGAGACCACCCCAAGCAAACCCTGGCCACACCCTATATAGGCCCCCCCATATCAGACCTATGCCCCTTCTGCCCCCCCTTGTCACAAAAAAATAAAGGAGGAGCAAATTGGTCTCCAAAAACAGGCTGACAGCCAACATACGAAATACTAACTATGACTGAAAACAACAATAAAACAGGGAGATCACTTCTCAAGTACCTGTACACACGTCTCACGATCAGACACTGATTAGTACTGTTTGGCATCGAGAACTAGCAGAGAAAACAGAGCAAGGGAACACAGGGAAGTGAGGGCATAAATACACAGGTGAACAGGAAGACACAGGTGACACCAATAAGATAATGATTAGTCCAGACTGTGAGTGAGGAGGTGCTTAAGGTTGACACCTTAGCAGACGCTCTTATCCAGAGAGACTTACAGTTAGTGAATATTTTTAATTTTTTTTATACTGGCCCCCCGTGGGAATTGAACCCAGAACCCTGGCGTTGCAAACGCCATGCTCTATCAACTGAGCTACATCCCTGCCGGCCATTCCCTCCCCTACCCTGGACGAATTGTGCGCCGCCCATGAGTCTCCCGGTCGCGGCCGGCTGCGACAGAGCCTGGATTCAAACCAGGATCTCTAGTGGCACAGTTAGCACTGTGATGCAGCGCCTTAGACCACTGCGCCACTCAAGCACCTCAGCACCCCCTCCAGATTCTGGTTGACGCGCTCCATCTGCCCGTTTGACTGGGGATGGGAGCTGGAAGACAAGCTGACAGAGGCGCCGAAGTAGGTGGCGAACACCTTCCTGAACCTGGAGGCAAACTGAGGACCCTGATCTGACACCACATCTTGGGGAAGGCCGTGGACCCGGAAAATGTGCTTCACCACCAACTTAGCCGTCTCCCGGGCCAACAGGAGTTTAAGAAGGGGAATGAAGTGGGCAGCCTTTGAAAATGGTCCACAACGACCAGGATGACTGTGTATCCCATCAGATGGGGGTAAGGCGGAAATGAAATCCAGCGAGATGTGGGACCAGGGACGCTTGGGGATAGGCAGGGGTCGGAAAAGCCCTGCCGCAGGCTAACGTGAGCATCCACCTCCACAATGAACGGCAGGGACGGATCAGGATGCCCGAGGACCGGGGCTGATATAAAGCGCCGCTTAAGCGCATCAAATGCGTTCCCCGCTTCCGGGGTCCAGGCGAAGGAGCTCACGCTCGTCTGGGTGAGCTGTCTGGGTGAGCTGTCAGGGGAGCGGCTAGGGAGCTAAAATTGCGAATAAATCACCTATAAAAATTAGCGAACCCTAAAAACCGTTGTAGTTGCTTGAGGGATGAGGGTTGGGGCCAATCCAGTACCGCGCTGACCTTGGCTGGGTCCATCCGTAGGTCCCCCTGGGTGACAATGAACCCCAGGAAGGAGACTGTCTCTGTGTGGAACACGCACTTCTCCACCTTGACGTACAGCTGGTGACGGAGAAGGCGTTGGAGGACCTGCCGAACGTGCTGCTGGTGTTCACTCATGTCCTTTAAAAATATTAGGATGTCATCCAAATACACAAGGAAGCTGTAGTCGAGGAGGTCCCGGAGCACGTCATTGACCAACGCCTGGAACACCGCAGGCACGTTTGCTAGACCGAACGCATGACTTGGTACTAGTAATGCCCACTGGGTGTGTTAAAAGCCGTCTTCCACTCGTCCCCCTCCCGAATCATCACCAGGTTGTAGGCATTTCGTAAGTCCAGCTTGGTGAAGACCCGGGCTCCCTGCATCGACTCGAATGCGTCGTCATCAGGGGGAGTGGGTAGCGGTTCTTAACCATGATGTCGTTGAGCACCCGGTAATCAATGCACGGCCGCTGCCCACTGTCATTTTTCCCCACGAAGAAGAAGCCTGCACCCGCGGGAGAGGTAGAGGGACGATGTGACCCTCGACGAGGGCCTCGTCAATATACTCCCTCATGGCCAGCGTCTCCGGCCGGGACAAGGAAAACAATCGCTTCGTGTGGGCATGGCGCCCGGCAGGATATCGATAGCGCAGTTGTATGGCCTGTGAGGAGGTAGGCCCTTGGCACGCCTCTTACTAAACACCTCCTCCAGATCCCAATACTCCCGGGGAACGCCTGCCAGGTCTGGGCCAGTGACGGAGTCTGTAGCCGCGGTCCTCCCGGTGGCAACCGCCGCTAGGGTGGTAGGCAGTTTGGAGTGCGGGACCTGGGGAAGAGGTGAGGACTGGTAGGTGGTCTTAGATGGTGGTTTGGGCTGATGAGTGGTCGGTCGAGAACAGAACAGGACGTAGCCGGAGCCTCCCTCCAGGATGAGCCGCCCCGTGGACTAGTCTATCCGGGGCTGAGGGCAACCAGCCAGGGGTGCCCGAGGACGAGGGGACACTCCGGAGAGTCCACAATGAAAAACTGGATATCCTCCGATAGCCCCCCTGCCACCCAGACACGCACGGCTCAGAGAGGGAAAGTAACGGAACGCTCCACCCCGAATCGGGCCAGCCCCGCATCCATCAGGTTTCCCGCGTCCCCCGAATCCACCAGTGCATGCACCCGACGTGCAGCGCGGGCCCACTGAACCCTGACGGGGAGAAAAGTCTGGGAGTCTCTGGGGTTGGGGTTTCGGTTCCGGTTTGCTAGCACCTCTCCCGATATTAACGAGCCCTCCCGTTTCCCGGCTTCTCCGGGCATGAGTCACAGTGGTAACCTGCCTGGCCGCAGTACATGCAACGTCCCTTGCGTCATCCCTCTCTCGTGCGCCCTCTCACGACCGCGATTGTCTACCGGCACCGAGAGGTCGACGAGGCCGTCTAGTCGCTCAGGCAGCTCCCTGAAGGAGAGTTCATCCTTCATCACCTCCGATAGCCCCTGCGCGTAAAGGACGACCAGGGCGGCCTCCTCCCCATCCTGCCTCTCGAGCCCTGGTCCGGAACTCCACGGAGTAGTCCGCCACTGAACGGTCACCCTGCCGACAGGCCGCGAGCCGCCTCCCGGCCTCGTGCCCCGACACCACCCGAGAAGTGCCGAACACCTTGCGTAGCTCCCGGGTGAATTGGTAGGAGTCGGAGTACGCCGGAGTTTGTCCTTCTCACTCCACGGTAGCCCAGGAAAGGGCCTGACCCGTCAACAGAGTGATAATGTAGGCCACCCAGCCCTGCTCCGTCGGGAAGGAGGAGGGTTGTAGGCTGAATACCAGGGAACACTGGGTGAGGAATTCCCTGCAGCCCTCTGGACGTCCGTCGTACCTTTCCGGAGGTGGTAAGCGGGGTTCCTGTGATGTCGCAGGCGAAAATGGAGACGCCGCTGCCGCGGCTTCCGCTCCGCCGGCTGCCGGGGCTGGTCCGGTGTCCACCCGGCACTGCACGGCAATCGTCAGCTGGCGGATATTCTCGGTGATCTGCATAGCTCCCTGCGTTGCCAATGCGCTGTGATACTGTGCTGCCTCCCCTGGGTCCATATTAGCTCTGTTTTCTGTAAGGGTTGGTGTGAGGTGTGACCCAGGTGCAGTGCAGGATAGACAGTAGGCTGAGATGGTGAAACAAGGATCTTTACTGGTTGTCCAAAAGCCAGGATACAAAATAACGGACAAAAAAATAAAGGAGGAGCAAATTGGTCTCCAGAAACAGGCTGACAGCAAACATACGAAATACTAACTACGACTGAAAACAACAATGAAACAGGGTGAACACTTCTCAAGTACCTGTACATACGTCTCGTGATCAGACACTGATTAGTACTGTTTGGCATCGAGAACTAGCAGAGAAAACAGAGCAAGGGAACACAGGGAAGTGAGGGCATAAATAGTGCCTAAGGTTGTCGGAGGATGACACCTAGTGGGTCGCTCTGGAACTGCAACCCCCTCCTGTAACATGTGTGCAACTTCTGCAAACCCTCTCTCTACTCTACTGGTCTTTGCCAGTATGCAAAAGCGATGATATGCATGCAATGTTTTATTATAAAAGTGTTCTTTAAAAAAATATATATGCATTCTGGTAGGCTACCTCAGAGCCCCCCAGGTCACCCCCCTCTCCGGCTCACTTTTTGTTCCGGCACCTGCCAATTTACAAAGTAAACACTGTAGCTACCTGACCGTTCAGAATCATAACAACGCACGCCTTCCGGCCACATCGATGCACACACATCATCTTCATGACATTGTCAGCCAACCCCATGATCAAATCAATTTTTATTTGTCACATGCTCCGAATACAACTGTGAAATGCTTACTTACAAGACCTTAACCAACAATGTATTTTTAAGAATATAGAGTTAAGAAAATATTTACTAAATAAACTCAAGTAAAAAAGTAACACAATAAAATAACAATAAGGAGGCTATATACAGGGGGCACCGGTACCGAGTCAATGTGCAGGAGGCTATATACAGGGGGCACCGGTACCGAGTCAATGTGCAGGAGGCCATATACAGGGGGCACCGGTACCGAGTCAATATGCAGGAGGCTATATACAGGGAGCACCGGTACCGAGTCAATGTGCAGGAGGCTATATACAGGGGGAACCGGTACCGAGTCAATGTGCAGGAGGCTATATACAGGGGGCACCGGTACCGAGTCAATGTGCAGGAGGCTATATACAGGGGGCACCGGTACCGAGTCAATGTGCAGGAGGCTATATACAGGGGGTACCGGTACCGAGTCAATGTGCAGGGGTACAGGTTAGTCGAGGTAATTGAGGTAATATGTACATGTACGTAGGTAGGGGTAAAGTGACTATGCATAGATAATAAACAGTGAGTAGCAAAAAGAGAGAGTGTGAGCGTTATGAGGGGAGAGAGAAGGAGGAAGGTGATTACTTTTTAATGCCTTGGTTAAAATACTTTCTCCCTCAAACACACACAGACAAACACACACACACACACACACAGACAAACACACACACAGACAAACACACAAACATATAAACACAACAGGAGGCTTATGCACCACTTGGCCCAATGAGGCCTACTGTAAGGGAGGCTTGTGGATGGTAGTGATACAGCATGTTAAAGTCTCATGGCTGTGAAGAGGAACAACACTATATGAGCATCCCGGGTCAAAAGTAGTGCACTATGTAGGGAATAGGGTGCCATTTGGGACACAACCTATCCTTGTTTCTCTGCTGTTTGAGTTCAGAGTGCTAGGAACAACAGCTGTTAACTAGCTAGCTGTTCATTGAACGTTTCTTGTTGTCTATTTTAGGTTATGAGTACCCTGGTGTTTTACTCAGTGATAATGCAAGCCTAGTGGTACTTAGTCCACTCTTAGAAAAGTGTCTGAAGGCTCTGTTTTTTATGTATTTGGGGATGATATTCTAATAAGGTTATTATGGTCAAATCAATGATGGATTTCCCTGTGCTACTCCCCTTGTGTCTGTCTTTAATAGCTCTGCACTCTGAATACTGCTACAACAATACATTCATTCACACCTCACTGTGGCAGAGGCTGTGTGTCCTAGAAACGCACACACAGACACACACACACACAAACACATACACACACGTATATCCATTTGCGTCCAGCATGTGGAATCCATAACAATATGGTCTGACACACACACACACATAGACATACTCTTTCTCTCTCACACAAACACACATACACGTAAAGACGCATACACACACACGCTGGCACGACCACTGTGACACCTGCCAATGAGATGTTGTGTGTTCATTAGAGACAGTATTCTAGAGAGATGAGTATGACTGGGTTTAGATGTCGAGTATGTCTCTCCATGTCAGTATGACTGGGTTTAGAGGTCGAGTATGTCTCTCCATGTCAGTATGACTGGGCCTAGAGGTCGAGTATGTCTCTCCATGTCAGTATGACTGGGCCTAGAGGTCGAGTACGTCTCTCCATGTCAGTATGACTGGGTTTAGATGTCGAGTATGTCTCTCCATGTCAGTATGACTGGGTTTAGATGTCGAGTACGTCTCTCCATGTTAGTATGACTGGGTTTAGAGGTCGAGTACGTCTCTCCATGTCAGTATGACTGGGCCTAGAGGTCGAGTACGTCTCTCCATGTCAGTATGACTGGGCCTAGAGGTCGAGTACGTCTCTCCATGTCAGTATGACTGGGTTTAGAGGTCGAGTATGTCTCTCCATGTCAGTATGACTGGGTTTAGAGGTTGAGTATGTCTCTCCATGTTAGTATGACTGGGTTTAGAGGTCAAGTATGTCTCTCCATGTCAGTATGACTGGGTTTAGATGTCGAGTACGTCTCTCCATGTCAGTATGACTGGGTTTAGAGGTCGAGTACGTCTCTCCATGTCAGTATGACTGGGTTTAGAGGTCGAGTATGTCTCTCCATGTCAGTATGACTGGGTTTAGAGGTCGAGTACGTCTCTCCATGTCAGTATGACTGGGCCTAGAGGTCGAGTATGTCTCTCCATGTCAGTATGACTGGGTTTAGATGTCGAGATCGTCTCTCCATGTCAGTATGACTGGGTTTAGAGGTCGAGTATGTCTCTCCATGTCAGTATGACTGGGTTTAGAGGTCGAGTACGTCTCTCCATGTCAGTATGACTGGGTTTAGAGGTCGAGTACGTCTCTCCATGTCAGTATCACTGGGCCTAGAGGTCGAGTATGTCTCTCCATGTCAGTATGACTTGGTTTAGATGTCGAGTACGTCTCTCCATGTCAGTATGACTGGGTTTAGAGGTCGAGTACGTCTCTCCATGTCAGTATGACTGGGTTTAGAGGTCGAGTATGTCTCTCCATGTCAGTATGACTGGGTTTAGAGGTCGAGTACGTCTCTCCATGTCAGTATGACTGGGCCTAGAGGTCGAGTATGTCTCTCCATGTCAGTATGACTGGGTTTAGATGTCGAGTACGTCTCTCCATGTCAGTATGACTGGGTTTAGAGGTCGAGTACGTCTCTCCATGTCAGTATGACTGGGTTTAGAGGTCGAGTATGTCTCTCCATGTCAGTATGACTGGGTTTAGAGGTCGAGTACGTCTCTCCATGTCAGTATGACTGGGTTTAGATGTCGAGTATGTCTCTCCATGTCAGTATGACTGGGTTTAGAGGTCGAGTATGTCTCTTCATGTCAGTATGACTTGGTTTAGAGGAGGAGAGAGAGAGATCTGTAGGCTGGCCTGAGGTCATCTGCCTTTGGCCTAAAGAGCAGGAGCCGTGAGCAGGCAAACAGGCCCAACCCCCACTCTTACACTAGCCCAAGCCAATGGCATGTACCAGATGCTCATCAGGCTCTGCTCACACTTACTGGTCTGAGGCCAAACCACACGACTAACAACATTTGAAACTTTATGGAGCACAAAGCCTTCACTATCTCATCCTAGAATATACAAGGCCTGAGGTCATCTGCCTTTGGCCTAAAGAGCAGGAACCTGGACTTCACTAAATAAATCAGAAATACAGACATTGTCATCCTACAAGAAACATGGTATAGAGGAGATGGACCCACTGGTTGCCCTCTAGGTTACAGAGAGCTGGTAGTCCCATCCATCAAACTACCAGGTGTGAAACAGGGAAGGGACTCAGGGGGTATGCTAATTTGGTACTGAGCAGACCTAACTCACTCTATTAAATTAATCAAAACAAGAACATTTTACATTTGGCTAGAAATTCTAAAGGAAATGATCTCAACAGAGAAAAATGTCCTCCTGTGTGCTACCTATATCCCCCCAATAGAATCCCCATTATTTAATGAAGACAGCTTCTCCATCCTGGAGGGGGAAATCAATCATTTCCAGGCCCAGGGACATGAACTAGTCTGTGACAACCTAAATGCCAGAACTGGACAAGAACCTGACACCCTCAGCACACAGGGGGACAAACACATACAGTGTCTTGCGAAAGTATTTACCCCTTACATATTTTGTTGCCTTACAACCTGGAATTAAAATGGATTTATTGGGGGTTTGTATCATTTGATTTACACAACATGCCTACCACTTTGAAGATGCAAAATATTTTTGATTGTTAAACAAACAAGAAATAAGACAAAAAAAACAGAAAACTTGAGCGTGCATAACTATTCACCCCCATACCCCCCCCCCCCCCCCCCCCAAAGTCAATACTTTGTAGAGCCACCTTTTACAGCAATTACAGCTGCAAGTCTCTTGGTATCACGTTCGTTGTGTAAAGTATCGGACCAGGGTGCAGCGTGATATGCGTACATAGTAGTTTATTTTATAAATAACTAATCCAACAGAACGTGAAGTTCAAAAGGCTAAACATCCAACAACCCAAACAGAAACAACATCCCACAACCTAGGTAGGCAACATGGCTGCCTAAGTATGATCCCCAATCAAAGACAACAATCGACAGCTGCCTCTGATTGGGAACCACACCCGGCCAACAAAGAAATACACATTCTAGATCTTACACATAGAAATTCACACCCTGACCAAACCAACTAAAGATCTCTATGTCAGGGCGTGACAGTACCCCCCCCCCCCCTCCCCAAAGGTGCGGACTCCGGCCGCAAAACCTAACTTAACAGGGGAGGGTCCGGGTGGGCATTTAGCCTCGGTGGCGACTCCGGCTCCGGGCGTGACGTCCTCTCCCTTTCTGCCTCCCCGTTGGGGGGGTACTGTCACGCCCTGACATAGAGATCTCTAGTTGGTTTGGTCAGGGTGCGAATATCTATGTGTAGATCTATGTTATCTATTTCTATGTTGGCCGGGTGTGGTTCCCAATCAGAGGCAGCTGTCGATCGTTGTCTCTGATTGGGGATCATCATCAGCCATTTTGCCTACCTATGTTGTGGGATCTTGTTTCTGTTTGGCTTGTTTATGTTTAGCCTCTTGAACTTCACGCTCTGTTGGATTTTGTTATTTTGTCTGTGTTTATAATAATAAACGACCATGTACGCATACCACGCTGCACCTTGGTCCGATCCTGTACTCAATGAACGTGACACTTGGGGTATGTCTCTATAAGCTTGGCTAATCTAGCCACTGGGATATTTGCCCATTCTTCAAGGCAAAACTGCTCCAGCTCCTTCAAGTTGGATGGGTTCCGCTGCTGTACAGCAATCTTTAAGTCATACCACATATTCTTAATTGGATTTAGGTCTGGGCTTTGACTTGGCTATTCCAAGACATTTAAATAATGCTTTAGCAGTATGCTTAGGGTCATTGTCCTGCTGGAAGGTGAATCTCCGTCCCAGTCTTAAATCTCTGGAAGACTGAAAAAGGTTTCCCTCAAGAATTTCCCTGTATTTAGCGCCATCCGTTGTTCCTTCGATTCTGACCAGTTTCCCAGTCCCTGCCGATGAAAAACATCCCCCACAGCATGATGCTGCCACCACCATGCTTCACAGTGGGGATGGTGTTCTCGGGGTGATGAGAGGTGTTGGGTTTGCGCCAGAGAAAGCGTTTTCCTTGATGTGCAAAAACTCAATTTTAGTCTCATCTAACCAGAGTACCTTCTTCCATATGTTTGGGGAGTCTCCCACATGCCTTTTGGCGAACACCAAACGTGTTTGCTTATTTTTTCTTTAAGCATTGTCTTTTTTCTGGCCACTCTTCCGTAAAGCCCAGCTCTGTGGAGTGTAAGGCTTAAAGTGGTCCTATGGACAGATACTCCAATCTCCGCTGTGGAGCTTTGCAGCTCCTTCAGGGTTATCTTTGGTCTCTTTGTTGCCTCTCTGATTAATGCCCTCCTTGCCTGGTCCGTGAGTTTTGGTGGGCGGCCCTCTCTTGGCAGGTGTGTTGTGGTGCCATATTCTTTCCATTTTTTAACAATGGATTTAATGGTGCTCCGTGGGATGTTCAAAGTTTCAGATTTTTTTTATAACCCAACCCTGATCTGTACTTCTCCACAACTTTGTCCCTGACCTGTTTGGAGAGCTCCTTGGTCTTCATGGTGCCACTTGCTTGGTGGTGCCCCTTGCTTAGTGATGTTGCAGACTCTGAGGCTTTTCAGAACAGGTGTATATATACTGAGATCATGTGACAGATCATGTGACACTTAGATTGCACACAGGTGGACTTTATTTAACAAATTATGTGACTAGAAAGAGGAGGAGATGGAGACAGTGGTGTAGAAAGAGAAGGAGGAGTAGGAGACAGAGATGTAGAAAGAGGAGGAGGAAGATAGAGGTGTAGAAAGAGGAGGAGGAGGAGACAGGTGTAGAAAGAGGAGGAGTAGGAGACAGAGGTGTAAACAGAGGAGGAGTAGGAGACAGAGGTGTAGAAAGAGGAGGAGGAGACAGAGATGTAGAAAGAGGAGGAGGAGGAGACAGGTGTGGAAAGATGAGGAGTAGGAGACAGAGGTGTAGAACGAGGAGGTGGAGGAGGAGACAGATGTGTAGAAAGAGGGAGAGGAGGAGACAGAGGTGTAGAAAGAGGAGGAGGAGGAGTAGGAGACAGAGGTGTAGAAAGAGGAGGAGGAAGAGAGAGGTGTAGAAAGAGGAGGAGTAGGAGACAGAGGTGTAGAAAGAGGAGGAGGAGACAGAGATGTAGAAAGAGGAGAAGGAGTAGACAGGTGTTGAAAGATGAGGAGGAGGAGACAGAGGTGTAGAAAGACGAGGAGGAGGAGACAGATGTGTAGAAAGAGGAGGAGGAGACAGAGGTGTAGAAAGAGGAGGAGGAGGAGACAGAGATGTAGAAAGAGGAGGAGGAGGAGACAGGTGTGGAAAGAGGAGGAGTAGGAGACAGAGGTGTAGAAAGAGGAGGAAGAGGAGACAGGTGTACAAAGAGGAAGATGAGGAGAGAGAGGTGTAGAAAGAAGAGGAGGAGGAGACAGAGGTGTAGAAAGAGGAGGAGGAGGAGACAGAGGTGTAGAAAGAGGAGGAGGAGACAGAGATGTAGAAAGAGGAGGAGGAGGAGACAGGTGTGGAAAGAGGAGGAGGAGGAGACAGAGGTGTAGAACGAGGAGGTGGAGGAGGAGACAAAGGTGTAGAAAGAGGGAGAGGAGGAGACAGAGGTGTAGAAAGAGGAGGAGGAGGAGACAGTGGTGTAGAAAGAGGAGGAGGAGGAGACAGAGATGTAGAAAGAGGAGGAGGAGGAGGAGACAGAGGTGTGGAAAGAGGAGTAGGAGACAGAGGTGTAGACAGAGGAGGAGTAGGAGACAGAGGTGTAGAAAGAGGAGTAGGAGACAGAGGTGTAGACAGAGGAGGAGTAGGAGACAGAGGTGTAGAAAGAGGAGGAGGAGGAGACAGAGATGTAGAAAGAGGAGGAGGAGGAGACAGGTGTGGAAAGAGGAGGAGTGGGAGACAGAGGTGTAGGACGAGGAGGTGGAGGAGGAGACAAAGGTGTAGAAAGAGGGAGAGGAGGAGACAGAGGTGTAGAAAGAGGAGGAGGAGGAGACAGAGGTGTAGAAAGAGGAGGAGGAGGAGACAGGTGTAGAAAGAGGAGGAGTAGGAGACAGAGGTGTAGAACGAGGAGGTGGAGGAGGAGACAGAGGTGTAGAAAGAGGGAGAGGAGACAGAGGTGTAGAAAGAGGGAGAGGAGGAGACAGAGGTGTAGAAAGAGGAGGAGGAGGAGACAGTGGTGTAGAAAGTGGAGGAGATGGAGACAGTGGTGTAGAAAGAGAAGGAGGAGGAGTAGGAGACAGGGGTGTAGGAAGAGGAGGAGGAGACAGAGATGTAGAAAGAGGAGAAGGAGTAGACAGGTGTTGAAAGATGAGGAGGAGGAGACAGAGGTGTAGAAAGACGAGGAGGAGGAGACAGAGATGTAGAAAGAGGAGGAGGAGGAGACAGGTGTGGAAAGAGGAGGAGTAGGAGACAGAGGTTTAGAAAGAGGAGGAAGAGGAGACAGGTGTACAAAGAGGAAGAGGAGGAGACAGAGGTGTAGAAAGAAGAGGAGGAGGAGACAGAGGTGTAGAAAGAGGAGGAGGGGGAGACAGAGGTATAGAAAGAGGAGGAGGAGGAGGAGGAGGAGACAGAGGTGTGGAAAGAGGAGGAGGAGGAGGAGGAGGAGACAGAGATGTAGAAAAAGGAGGAGGAGGAGACAGGTGTGGAAAGAGGAGGAGTAGGAGACAGAGGTTTAGAAAGAGGAGGAAGAGGAGACAGGTGTACAAAGAGGAAGAGGAGGAGACAGAGGTGTAGAAAGAGGAGTAGGAGACAGAGGTGTAGACAGAGGAGGAGTAGGAGACAGAGGTGTAGAAAGAGGAGGAGGAGGAGACAGAGGTGTAGAAAGAGGAGGAGGAGGAGTTGAGATGTAGAAAGAGGAGGAGGAGGAGACAGAGGTGTAGAAAGAGGAGGAGGAGGAGACAGAGATGTAGAAAGAGGAGGAGGAGGAGACAGGTGTGGAAAGAGGAGGAGTAGGAGACAGAGGTGTAGAACGAGGAGGTGGAGGAGGAGACAGAGGTGTAGAAAGAGGGAGAGGAGGAGACAGAGGTGTAGAAAGAGGAGGAGGAGGAGACAGTGGTGTAGAAAGAGGAGGAGATGGAGACAGTGGTGTAGAAAGAGAATGAGGAGGAGGAGGAGACAGAGGTGTAGAAAGAGGAGGAGGAGGAGGAGACAGAGGTGTAGAAAGAGGAGGAGGAGGAGACAGGTGTAGAAAGAGGGAGAGGAGGAGACAGAGGTGTAGAAAGAGGAGGAGGAGGAGGCAGTGGTGTAGAAAGTGGAGGAGATCGAGACAGTGGTGTAGAAAGAGAAGGAGGAGGAGTAGGAGACAGAGGTGTAGAAAGAGGAGGAGGAAGAGAGAGGTGTAGAAAGAGGAGGAGGAGACAGGTGTAGAAAGAGGAGGAGTAGGAGACAGAGGTGTAGAAAGAGGAGAATGAGACAGAGATGTAGAAAGAGGAGAAGGAGTAGACGGGTGTTGAAAGATGAGGAGGAGGAGACAGATGTGTAGAAAGAGGAGGAGGGGCCAGATGTGTAGAAAGAGGAGGAGGAGGAGACAGAGATGTAGAAAGAGGAGGAGGAGGAGACAGGTGTGGAAAGAGGAGGAGTAGGAGACAGAGGTGTAGAAAGAGGAGGAGGAGGAGACAGAGGTGTAGATAGAGGAGGAGGAGGAGACAGGTGTAGAAAGAGGAGTAGGAGACAGAGGTGTAGACAGAGGAGGAGTAGGAGACAGAGGTGTACAAAGAGGAGGAGGAGACAGAGATGTAGAAAGAGGAGAAGGAGTAGACAGGTGTTGAAAGATGAGGAGGAGGAGACAGAGGTGTAGAAAGATGAGGAGGAGGGGGACAGATGTGTAGAAAGAGGAGGAGGAGGAGACAGAGATGTAGAAAGAGGAGGAGGAGGAGACAGGTGTGGAAAGAGGAGGAGTAGGAGACAGAGGTGTAGAAAGAGGAGGAGGAGGAGACAGAGGTGTGGAAAGAGGAGGAGACAGAGGTGTAGAAAGAGGAGGAGGAGGAGGAGGAGGAGGAGGAGGAGGAGGAGGAAACGAGGAGAACGCACTCTGTTCTTCAAAGATAAAGGGAGAAGAGGAGAGGCCCCATTGTGTCAGCTGCTGTCATCACTAAATTGCCTTCAGATCACTGTCGGCTAGACACACACACACACACACACACACACACACACACACATTGTGACTGACTGCTCCCTCTCAGTCCAACATCTGTGCTGACAGTAGCCAAGATAATGAGTCTCTTTGTGTGCCAGCACGAGAATGTGTGTGTGCATGTGTGTGTATGTCTGTGTGTGTGTATGTCTGTGTGTGTATGTATGCGGCTGCAGGTAGTTAGGAACATTCAACACTACTACTACAGATACTACACTACTGCCTCTATGTGAGTGTGTCTGTGTGTAAAGCTGTAGTCCAAGTGTGTTTAAGTGTAATGTGTGTGTGTGTGTGTGTGTGTGTGTACATGTGTGCGTGTGTGTAGGTGTGAATTAGTACTCCAGGTGTGCTGTTGAGCAGTGTGTATCAGAGAGGTGTGGTACAGGGGAGGGAGGGAGGATAGAAGGACGAAGGGATGATGAATGGCTCTCGTTAGAGGGGTAATTTTGTCTTTCTCCGTCTGACTAGGCTCCAGCTGTCGATCTATCGCTCTCTCCATCCCTCGCTCCTTCCATCTCTCTACTTCTCTGTCTGGCCCTACCATTGCTCCCAAGCCAGATGGGCAGATGGGTGGATGGAGGGAGGGAGGGAGGGAGGGAACAGAGGGTGAAAGAGGAAGAGGGAAGACTGGACATAGTAAGGAAATGTGTCAGGATGAAGCGATAGACAGAGAGAAGGGGAGTTAGAATCACAGAGGGAGAGAGAGTAGGCTAATGAACGGAGGTATGGAGAGAGGGAGAGAGACAGAGAGAGAGAGAGAGAGAGAGAGAGAGGGAGAGGAGAGAGAGAGAAGAGAGAGAGAGAGAGAGAGAGAGAGAGAGAGAGAGAGATGAGAGGGAGAGAGAGAGAGAGAGAGAGAGAGAGAGAGAGAGAGAGAGAGAGAGGGAGAGAGAGAGAGTAGGCTAATGACCGGAGGTATGGAAAGAGAGAGAGAGAGAGGGAGAGAGAGTAGGCTAATGACGGAGGTATGGAAAGAGAGAGAGAGAGGGAGAGGGAGAGAGAGTAGGCTAATGAACGGAGGTATGGAAAGAGAGAGAGAGAGAGAGAGAGAGAGAAGAGAGAGAGAGAGAGAGAGAGAGAGATGAGAGAGAGAGAGATGAGAGTAGGCTAATGAATGGAGGTATGGAAAGAGAGAGAGAGAGGGAGAGAGAGTAGGCTAATGAACGGAGGTATGGAAAGAGAGAGAGAGGGAGAAAGAGAGTAGGCTACATGAACGGAGGTATGGAAAGAGAGAGAGGGAGAGAGTAGGCTAATGAACGGAGGTATGGAAAGAGAGAGAGAGAGGGAGAGAGAGTAGGCTAATGAACGGAGGTATGGAAAGAGAGAGAGAGGGAGAGAGAGAGAGAGTAGGCTAATGAACGGAGGTATGGAAAGAGAGAGAGAGAGAGGGGGAGAGAGAGTAGGCTAATGAACGGAGGTATGTAAAGAGAGAGAGAGAGGGAGAGAGGGAGAGAGAGTAGGCTAATGAACGGAGGTATGGAAAGAGAGAGAGAGAGAGAGAGAGGGAGAGAGAGTAGGCTAATGAACGGAGGTATGGCTAGAGAGAGGGACAGAGAGAGGGAGAGAGAGAGTGAGAGAGAGATGTTTTTGCAGAATTCTGCATGCAGAGTCTCAATTTGGTGTTTTTTTCCCATTTTGTGAATTCTTGGTTGGTGAGCGGACCCCAGACCTCAGAACCATAAAGGGCAATGGGTTCTATAACTGATTCAAGTATTTTTAGCCAGATCCTAATTGGTATGTCAAATTTTGTGTTCCTTTTGATGGCATAGAAGGCCCTTCTTGCCTTGTCTCTCAGATCGTTCACAGCTTTGTGGAAGTTACCTGTGGCGCTGATGTTTAGGCCGAGGTATGTATAGTTTTTTGTGTGCTCTATGGCAACGGTGTCTAGATGGAATTTGTATTTGTGGTCCTGGCAACTGGACCTTTTTTGGAACACCATTATTTTTATCTTACTGAGATTTACTGTCAGGGCCCAGGTCTGACAGAATCTGTGCAGAAGATCTAGGTGCTGCTGTAGGCCCTCCTTGGTTGGTGACAGAAGCACCAGATCATCAGCAAACAGAAGACATTTGACTTCAGATTCTAGTAGGGTGAGGCCGGGTGCTGCAGACTGTTCTAGTGCCCTCGCCAATTCGTCCTTAAATTCTATAACCACTTAAAAGGAAGCGATTCCCAAACCTTCCATAACAAAGCCATCACCTACAGAGAGATGAACTTGGAGAAGAGTCCCCTAAGTAAGCTTGTCCTGGGGCTCTGTTCACAAACACAAACAGACCCCACACAGCCCCAGGACAACAACAACAACAACACAACTAGACCCAACCAAAT
>NW_028161202.1:30000-70978 GCF_964263955.1 Coregonus lavaretus
TCCAAATCATGTCCAATCAATTGAATTTACCACAGGTGGACTCCAATCAAGTTGTAGAAGAATCTCAAGGATGATCAATGGAAACAGGATGCACCTGAGCTCAACTTCGAGTCTCATAGCAAAGGGTCTGAATACTTATGTTAATAATGTATTTCTGTTTTTTATTTTTAACCCATTTGCAAACATTTCTAACAACCTGTGTTGGCTTTGCCATTATAGGGTATTGTGTGTAGATTGCTGAGGATTATTTTATATTTTTTATCCATTTTAGAATAAGGCTGTAACACAACAAAATGTGGAAAAAGTAAAGGGGTCTGAATACTTTCCGAAGGCACTGTACATGTTCACACACACACACAGATATAGATGCATGTTCACAAATGCTGTACATGTTCACAAACACTCACGCACACACACTGATCTCTCCTTGCCCACTGTCACCAGTACCCTCCTTAAACTAGCCACTTTAAACTAGCCACTTTAATAATGTTTACATATCTTGCATTACTCATCTCATATATGTATACTGTATTCGATACTATTCTACTGTATCTTAGTGCATGCCGCTCTGACATCGTTCGTCCATATATGTATATATTCTTAATTCATTCCTTACTTAGATTTGTGTGTTTTGGGTATATGTTGTGAAATTGTTAGATATTACTTGTTAGATATTGCTGCACTGTCGGAGCTAGAAGCACAAGCACTACACCCGCAATAACATCTGCTACACGTGTATGTGACCAATATAATTTGATTTGATTTTAAACAGTAAGTGGAATGCTGATCTCCTGATCAGTTCATTCCTGCCTTTCTTTCTCTTTCATTTATTATCTCTTCACTGTTCTGTCCTCAGCTCTCTCCTTTTATCTCCTCTCCTCTCCTCTCCTCTCCTCTCCTCTCCTCTCCTCTCCTCTCCTCTCCTCTCCTCTCCTCTCCTCTCCTCTCCTCTCCTCTCCTCTCCTCTCCTCTCCTCTCCTCTCCTCTCCTCTCCTCTCCTCTCCTCTCTGGAGAAGTGTTTTCCATCATTTGTGAATAGACACCCAGAGAGACTGACATGGAGAGACATACTCGACATCTAAACCCAGTCATACTGACATGAAGAGACGTACTCGACCTCTAGGCCCAGTCATACTGACATGGAGAGACGTACTCAACCTCTAAACCCAGTCATACTGACATGGAGAGACATACTCGACCTCTAAACCCAGTCATACTGACATGAAGAGACGTACTCGACCTCTAAACTCAGTCATACTGACATGGAGAGACATACTTGACCTCTAAACCCAGTCATACTGACATGAAGAGACGTACTCGACCTCTAGGCCCAGTCATACTGACATGGAGAGACATACTCGACCTCTAAACCCAGTCATACTGACATGGAGAGACATACTCGACCTCTAAACCCAGTCATACTGACATGGAGAGACATACTCGACCTCTAAACCCAGTCATACTGACATGGAGAGACATACTCGACCTCTAAACCCAGTCATACTGACATGGAGAGACGTACTCAACCTCTAAACCCAGTCATACTGACATGGAGAGACATACTCGACCTCTAAACCCAGTCATACTGACATGAAGAGACGTACTCGACCTCTAAACTCAGTCATACTGACATGGAGAGACATACTTGACCTCTAAACCCAGTAATACTGACATGAAGAGACGTACTCGACCTCTAGGCCCAGTCATACTGACATGGAGAGACATACTCGACCTCTAAACCCAGTCATACTGACATGGAGAGACGTACTCGACCTCTAAACCCAGTCATACTGACATGGAGAGACATATTCGACCTCTAAACCCAGTCATACTGACATGGAGAGACATACTCGACCTCTAAACCCAGTCATACTGACATGGAGAGACATACTCAACCTCTAAACCCAGTCATACTGACATGGAGAGACATACTCGACCTCTAAACCCAGTCATACTGACATGAAGAGACGTACTCGACCTCTAAACCCAGTCATACTGACATGGAGAGACATACTTGACCTCTAAACCCAGTCATACTGACATGAAGAGACGTACTCGACCTCTAGGCCCAGTCATACTGACATGGAGAGACATACTCGACCTCTAAACCCAGTCATACTGACATGGAGAGACGTACTCGACCTCTAAACCCAGTCATACTGACATGGAGAGACATACTCGACCTCTAAACCCAGTCATACTGACATGGAGAGACATACTCGACCTCTAGGCCCAGTCATACTGACATGGAGAGACATACTCGACCTCTAAACCCAGTCATACTGACATGGAGAGACGTACTCGACATCTAAACCCAGTCATACTGACATGGAGAGACATACTCGACCTCTAAACCCAGTCAAAATGACATGGAGAGACGTACTCGACCTCTAAACCCAGTCATACTGACATGGAGAGACATACTCGACCTCTAAACCCAGTCATACTGACATGGAGAGATATACTCGACCTCTAGGCCCAGTCATACTAACATAGAGAGACGTACTCGACCTCTAGGCCCAGTCATACTGACATGGAGAGACATACTCGACCTCTAAACCCAGTCATACTGACATGGAGAGACGTACTCGACCTCTAGGCCCAGTCATACTGACATGAATAGACATACTCGACCTCTAGGCCCAGTCATACTGACATGGAGAGACATACTCGACCTCTAAACCCAGTCATACTGACATGGAGAGACATACTCGACCTCTAAACCCAGTCATACTGACATGGAGAGACGTACTCGACCTCTAAACCCAGTCATACTGACATGGAGAGACATACTCGACCTCTAAACCCAGTCATACTGACATGAAGAGACGTACTCGACCTCTAGGCCCAGTCATACTGACATGGAGAGACGTACTCAACCTCTAAACCCAGTCATACTGACATGGAGAGACATACTCGACCTCTAAACCCAGTCATACTGACATGAAGAGACGTACTCGACCTCTAAACTCAGTCATACTGACATGGAGAGACATACTTGACCTCTAAACCCAGTCATACTGACATGAAGAGACGTACTCGACCTCTAGGCCCAGTCATACTGACATGGAGAGACATACTCGACCTCTAAACCCAGTCATACTGACATGAAGAGACATACTCGACCTCTAGGCCCAGTCATACTGACATGGAGAGACATTCTCGACCTCTAAACCCAGTCATACTGACATGGAGAGACCTACTCAACCTCTAAACCCAGTCATACTGACATGAAGAGACGTACTCGACCTCTAGGCCCAGTCATACTGACATGGAGAGACGTACTCAACCTCTAAACCCAGTCATACTGACATGGAGAGACATACTCGACCTCTAAACCCAGTCATACTGACATGAAGAGACGTACTCGACCTCTAAACTCAGTCATACTGACATGGAGAGACATACTTGACCTCTAAACCCAGTCATACTGACATGAAGAGACGTACTCGACCTCTAGGCCCAAGTCATACTGACATGGAGAGACATACTCGACCTCTAAACCCAGTCATACTGACATGGAGAGACATACTCGACCTCTAAACCCAGTCATACTGACATGGAGAGACATACTCGACCTCTAAACCCAGTCATACTGACATGGAGAGACATACTCGACCTCTAAACCCAGTCATACTGACATGGAGAGACGTACTCAACCTCTAAACCCAGTCATACTGACATGGAGAGACATACTCGACCTCTAAACCCAGTCATACTGACATGAAGAGACGTACTCGACCTCTAAACCCAGTCATACTGACATGGAGAGACATACTTGACCTCTAAACCCAGTCATACTGACATGAAGAGACGTACTCGACCTCTAGGCCCAGTCATACTGACATGGAGAGACATACTCGACCTCTAAACCCAGTCATACTTACATGGAGAGACGTACTCGACCTCTAAACCCAGTCATACTGACATGGAGAGACATACTCGACCTCTAAACCCAGTCATACTGACATGGAGAGACATACTCGACCTCTAGGCCCAGTCATACTGACATGGAGAGACATACTCGACCTCTAAACCCAGTCATACTGACATGGAGAGACGTACTCGACCTCTAAACCCAGTCATACTGACATGGAGAGACATACTCGACCTCTAAACCCAGTCATACTGACATGGAGAGACGTACTCGACCTCTAAACCCAGTCATACTGACATGGAGAGACATACTCGACCTCTAAACCCAGTCATACTGACATGGAGAGACATACTCGACCTCTAGGCCCAGTCATACTAACATGGAGAGACGTACTCGACCTCTAGGCCCAGTCATACTGACATGGAGAGACATACTCGACCTCTAAACCCAGTCATACTGACATGGAGAGACATACTTGACCTCTAAACCCAGTCATACTGATATGGAGAGACATACTCGACCTCTAAACCCAGTCATACTGACATGAAGAGACGTACTCGACCTCTAGGCCCAGTCATACTGACATGGAGAGACATACTCGACCTCTAAACCCAGTCATACTGACATGAAGAGACATACTCGACCTCTAGGCCCAGTCATACTGACATGGAGAGACATACTCGACCTCTAAACCCAGTCATACTGACATGGAGAGACGTACTCAACCTCTAAACCCAGTCATACTGACATGGAGAGACATACTCGACCTCTAAACCCAGTCATACTGACATGAAGAGACGTACTCGACCTCTAAACCCAGTCATACTGACATGGAGAGACATACTTGACCTCTAAACCCAGTCATACTGACATGAAGAGACGTACTCGACCTCTAGGCCCAGTCATACTGACATGGAGAGACATACTCGACCTCTAAACCCAGTCATACTGACATGGAGAGACATACTCGACCTCTAAACCCAGTCATACTGACATGGAGAGACATACTCGACCTCTAAACCCAGTCATACTGACATGGAGAGACATACTTGACCTCTAAACCCAGTCATACTGACATGAAGAGACGTACTCGACCTCTAGGCCCAGTCATACTGACATGGAGAGACATACTCGACCTCTAAACCCAGTCATACTGACATGGAGAGACGTACTCAACCTCTAAACCCAGTCATACTGACATGGAGAGACATACTCGACCTCTAGGCCCAGTCATACTGACATGGAGAGACATACTCGACCTCTAAACCCAGTCATACTGACATGGAGAGACGTACTCGACCTCTAAACCCAGTCATACTGACATGGAGAGACATACTCGACCTCTAAACCCAGTCATACTGACATGGAGAGACGTACTCGACCTCTAAACCCAGTCATACTGACATGAAGAGACATACTCGACCTCTAAACCCAGTCATACTGACATGGAGAGATGTACTCGACCTCTAAACCCAGTCATACTGACATGGAGAGACGTACTCGACCTCTAAACCCAGTCATACTGACATGAAGAGACGTACTCGACATCTAATCCCAGTCATACTGACATGGAGAGACATACTCGACCTCTAAACCCAGTCATACTGACATGGAGAGACATACTTGGCCTCTAGGCCCAGTCATACTGACATGGAGAGACATACTCGACCTCTAAACCCAGTCATACTGACATGGAGAGACGTACTCGACCTCTAAACCCAGTCATACTGACATGGAGAGACATACTCGACCTCTAAACCCAGTCATACTGACATGAAGAGACGTACTCGACCTCTAGGCCCAGTCATACTGACATGAAGAGACATACTCGACCTCTAGGCCCAGTCATACTGACATGGAGAGACATACTCGACCTCTAAACCCAGTCATACTGACATGGAGAGACATACTCGACCTCTAAACCCAGTCATACTGACATGGAGAGACGTACTCGACCTCTAAACCCAGTCATACTGACATGGAGAGACATACTCGACCTCTAAACCCAGTCATACTGACTTGGAGAGATATACTCGACCTGTAAACCCAGTCATACTGACATGGAGAGACATACTCGACCTCTAAACCCAGTCATACTGACATGGAGAGACGTACTCGACCTCTAGGCCCAGTCATACTGACATGGAGAGACATACTCGACCTCTAAACCCAGTCAAACTGACATGGAGAGACGTACTCGACCTCTAAACCCAGTCATACTGACATGAAGAGACATACTCGACCTCTAAACCCAGTCATACTGACATGGAGAGACATACTCGACCTCTAAACCCAGTCATACTGACATGGAGAGACGTACTCGACATCTAAACCCAGTCATACTGACATGGAGAGACGTACTCGACCTCTAAACCCAGTCATACTGACATGGAGAGACGTACTCGACATCTAAACCCAGTCATACTGACATGGAGAGACATACTCGACCTCTAAACCCAGTCATACTGACATGGAGAGACATACTCGACCTCTAAACCCAGTCATACTGACATGGAGAGACGTACTCGACATCTAAACCCAGTCATACTGACATGGAGAGACGTACTCGACCTCTAAACCCAGTCATACTGACATGGAGAGACGTACTCGACATCTAAACCCAGTCATACTGACATGAAGAGACGTACTCGACCTCTAGGCCCAGTCATACTGACATGGAGAGACATACTCGACCTCTAAACCCAGTCATACTGACATGGAGAGACGTACTCGACCTCTAGGCCCAGTCAAACTGACATGGAGAGACGTACTCGACCTCTAAACCCAGTCATACTGACATGAAGAGACATACTCAACCTCTAAACACAGTCATACTGACATGGAGAGACATACTCGACCTCTAAACCCAGTCATACTGACATGGAGAGACGTACTCGACATCTAAACCCAGTCATACTGACATGGAGAGACGTACTCGACCTCTAAACCCAGTCATACTGACATGGAGAGACGTACTCGACACTTAAACCCAGTCATACTGACATGGAGAGACATACTTGACCTCTAAACCCAGTCATACTGACATGGAGAGACGTACTCGACCTCTAAACCCAGTCATACTGACATGAAGAGACGTACTCGACCTCTAGGCCCAGTCATACTGACATGGAGAGACATACTCGACCTCTAAACCCAGTCATACTGACATGGAGAGACGTACTCGACCTCTAGGCCCAGTCAAACTGACATGGAGAGACGTACTCGACCTCTAAACCCAGTCATACTGACATGAAGAGACATACTCGACCTCTAAACCCAGTCATACTGACATGGAGAGACATACTCGACCTCTAAACCCAGTCATACTGACATGGAGAGACGTACTCGACATCTAAACCCAGTCATACTGACATGGAGAGACGTACTCGACCTCTAAACCCAGTCATACTGACATGGAGAGACGTACTCGACATCTAAACCCAGTCATACTGACATGGAGAGACGTACTCGACATCTAAACCCAGTCATACTGACATGGAGAGACGTACTCGACCTCTAAACCCAGTCATACTCATCTCTCTAGAATAAACACAACATCCCCCCCCCTGTTGGTTATATCTACTGTTTACCTTGCCCTTGTTTATCCATCTATTCTCTGCTGTGTGCTCTGATTATATGGAATACACTTACACACACGCACACACAGAGATGCACACACCACACCCATGGTGTAAACAGCAGATAGTGCAGGCAATGCATCTCCCAGGGGTGTAGTTAGTCTGTGATACACATCGATCCCTGCTCTGGTTTCCATGATGCAAACCTCTTCCCCCTTACTGGGCCTGATGCTTACACTACTGGTCAACACAAAGAACAATCTCTCTCTTTCTCTCTTTACCAATACAATTCCATTTCAATTTAAGGGCTTTATTGGCATGGGAAACGTATGTTAACATTGCCAAAGCAAGTGAAGTTTATAGTAAACAAAAGTGAAATAAACGATAAATATTAACAGTAAACATTACCCTCATAAGTTTCAAAAGATTAAAGACATTTCAAATGTCATATTATGTATATATGCAGTGTTGTAACAACGTGCAAATAGTTAAAGTACAAATGGAAAAATAAATCAACATAAATATGGGTTATATTTACAATGGTGTTTGTTCTTCACTGGTTGCCCTTTTCTTGTGGCAACAGGTCACAAATCTTGCTGCTGTGAAGGCACACTGTCAAAATGCTTCAGCAAATGTACATTACATCAGGAGCGTCGGTAGTCACAATATAAGTAACCTAATTTATGTCCCTCTAACTGCCCTGAATGCCTCCACTGATCCTACAGCTATTGTGTGCAGTAATCACGTGTCTAAGAACCAGATTTATACTGAGCCGGAGTGCAGTCCACTGTGTGCAACATAAAGAACATGAGCACATCTACTGCTGCTAAGCTTCCCATTAAAGCAATAAAAACAATTAAGCATCCCAGAAGAAAAGTGCTCAAAATAGCCCATGTTAATATGGGTAGCTTAAGAAACAAGGTTCATGAAATCAATAATTTGCTAGTAACAGATGACATTCATATTCTGACTATTTCTGAAACTCACTTAGATAAAACCTTTGATGATACAGTGGTAGCAATACAAGGTTATAACATTTACAGAAAAGATAGAAATGCCAATGGTGGAGGTGTTGCTGTTTATATTCAGAACCACATTCTGTGAAGATTAGAGAGGATCTCATGTTAAATACTGTTGAAGTAATATTGCTACAGGTTCATCTGCCTCACCTAAAGCCAATTCTGGTGGGAAGCTGCTATAGACCACCAAGTGCTAACAGTCAGTATCTGGATAACATGCGTGAAATGCTTGATAATGTATGTGATATCAATAGAGAGGTATACTTTCTGGGTGATTTAAATATTGACTGGCTTTCATCAGGCTGCCCACTCAAGAGAAAGCTTCAAACTGTAACCAATGCCTGCAAACTGGTTCAGGTTATCAGTCAACCTATCAGGGTGGTTACAAACAGTACAGGAATTAAATCATCAACATGTATTGATCATATCTTTACTAATGCTGCAGAGATTTGTTTGAAAGCAGTATCCAAATCCATTGGATGTAGTGATCACAATATAGTAGCCATATCTAGGAAAACCAAAGTTCCAAAGGCTGGGCCTAATATTGTGTATAAGAGGTCATACAATAAGTTTTGTAGTGATTGCTATGTTGTAGATGTAAAGAATATATGTTGGTCCGTGGTGTATAATAATAATATAATATGCCATTTAGCAGACGCTTTTATCCAAAGCGACTTACAGTCACGTGTGCATACATTTTTACGTATGGGTGGTCCCAGGGATCGAACCCACTACCCTGGCGTTACAAGCGCCATGCTCTACCAATTGAGCTACAGAGGACCACACAGAAACTGCACTTGACACATTTATGAGATGGCTTATTCCAGTTACTAATAAGCATGCACCCATTAAGAAAATGACTGTAAAAACTGTTAAATCCACGTGGATTGATGAGGAATTGAAAAAATGGAATGGTTGAGAGGGATGAGGCAAAAGGAATGGCAAATAAGTCTGGCTGCACAACCGATTGGCAAACGTATTGCAAATTGAGAAATCATGTGACTAAACTGAATGAAAAGAAGAAGAAACAACACTATGAAACAAGGATAAATGACATAAAGAATGATAGTAAAAAGCTTTGGATCACCTTAAATTAAATTTTTGGAAAAAAGGCAAACTCAGCTCCATCATTCATTGAATCAGATGGCTCATTCATCACAAAACCAACTGATATTGCTAACTATTTAAATACTTTTTTCATTGGCAAGATTAGCAAACTTAGGCATGACATGCCAGCAACAATTGCTGACACTACACATCCAAGTTTATCTGACCAAATTATGAAAGACAAGCATTGTAATTTTGAATTCCGTAAAGTGAGTGTGGAAGAGGTGAACAAATTATTGTTGTCTGTTAACAATGACAAGCCACCGGGGTCTGACAACTTCGATGGAATATTGTTGAGGATAATAGCGGACGATATTGCCACTGCTATTTTCCATATTTTCTATTTAAGCCTACTAGAATGTGTGTGCCCCGAGGCTTGGAGGGAAGCAAAAGTCATTCCGCTACCTAAAAATAGTAAAGCCCCCTTTACTGGCTCAAACAGCTGACCAATTAGCCTGTTACCAACCCTTAGTAAACTATTGAAAAAAATTGTGTTTGATCAGATACAATGCTATTTTACTGTAAACAAATTGACAACAAACTTTCAGCATGCTTATAGAGAAGGACATTCAACAAGCATAGCACTTACACAAATGACTGATGATTGGCTGAGAGAAATTGATGATCAAAAGATTGTGGGGCTTTTTGTTAGACTTCAGTGCGGCTTTTGACATTATAGATCATAGTCTGCTGCTGGAAAAACGTATGTGTTATGGCTTTACACCCCCTGCTATAATGTGGATAAAGAGTTACTTGTCTAACAGAACCCAGAGGGTGTTCTTTAATGGAAGCCTCTCAAACATACTCCAGGTAGAATCAGGAATTCCCCAGGGCAGCTGTCTAGGCCCCTTGCTTTTTTCCATCTTTACTAACGACATGCCACTGGCTTTGAGTAAAGCCAGTGTGTCTATGTATGCGGATGACTCACCACTATACACGTCAGCTACTACAGCAACTGAAATAACTGCAACACTTAACAAAGAGTTGCAGTTAGTTTCGGAATGGGTGGCAAGGAATAAGTTAGTCCTGAATATTTCCAAAACTAAAAGCATTGTATTTGTGTCAAATCATTCACTAAACCCTAAACCTCAACTACATCTTGTAATGAATAATGTGGAAATTGAGCAAATTGAGGTGACTAAACTGCTTGGAGTAACCCTGGATTGTAGACTGTCATGGTCAAAGCATATTGATACAACAGTAGCTAAGATGGGGAGAAGTATGTCCATAATTGTGGTTCTCTGTAGCTCAGCTGGTAGAGGACGGCGCTTGTAACGCCAGGGTAGTGGGTTCGATCCCCGGGACCACCCATATACAAACAAAAAATGTATGCACGCATGACTGTAAGTCGCTTTGGATAAAAGCGTCTGCTAAATATTATTATTATTATTATAAGCACTGCTCTGCCTTCTTAACAACACTATCAACAAGGCAGGTCCTACATGCCCTAGTTTTGACGCACCTAGACTACTGTTCAGTGGTGTAGTCAGGTGCCACAAAGAGGGACTTGGGAAAATTGCAGTTGGCTCAGAACAGGGCAGCACGGCTGGCCCTTAAAAGTACACGGAGAGCTAACATTGATGACATGCATGTCAGTCTCTCCTGGCTCAGAGTGGAAGAGAGATTGACTTCATCACTGCTTGTTTTTGTGAGAGGTGTCGACGAGCTGAATGTACCGAGCTGTCTGTTTGGAATACTGGCACACAGCTCGGACACCCATACATACCCCACAAGACATGCCACCAGAGGTCTCTTCACAGTCTCCAAGTCCAGAACGGACTATGGGAGGCGCACAGTACTACATAGAGCCGTTACTACATGGAACTCTATTCCACATCAGGTAACTGATGCAAGCAGTAGAACCGGATTTAAAAAACAGGTAAAAATACACCTTGTGGAACAGCGGGGACTGTGAAGAGACACACACAGGCACATACACACATACATATAGACACTCACTCTACACACACGTACACATGGATGTTGTATTGTAAATATGTGATAGTGGAGTAGTGGCCTGAGGGAACAAACTAAATGTATTGTGTAAAGTGTTATGAAGTATAATGTTATGTAACATTTTAAATTGAATAGAACTGCCTTAATGTTGCAGGACCCCAGGAAGAGTAGCTGCTGCCTTGGCAGCATCTAATGGGGATCCTTAATAAATACAAATACAAATACACTGTGGTATTTCACCCAGTAGATAAGGGAGTTTTTCAAAATTGGATTTGTTTTCAAATTCTTTGTGGATCTGTGTAATCTGAGGGAAATATGTGTCTCTAATATGGTCATACATTTGGCAGGAGGTTAGGAAGTGCATCTCAGTTTCCACCTCATTTTGTGGGCAGTGTGCACATAGCCTGTCTCCTCTTGAGAGCCAGGTCTGCCTACAGCGGCCTTTCTCAATAGCAAGGCTATGCTCACTGAGTCTGTACATAGTCAAAGCTTTCCTTAAGTTTGGGTCAGTCACAGTGGTCAGGTATTCTGCCACTATGTACTCTCTGTTTAGGGCCAAATAGCATTCTAGTTTGCTCTGTTTTTTTGTAAATTCTTTCCAATGTGTCAAGTAATTATCTTTTTGTTTTCTCATGATTTGGTTGGGTCTAATTGTGTTGTTGTCCTGGGGCTCTGTGTTTGAACAGAGCCCCAGGACCAGCTTGCTTAGGGGACTCTTCTCGAAGTTAATCTCTCTGTAGGTGATTGCTTTGTTATGTAAGGTTTGGGAATTGCTTCATTTTAAGTGGTTATAGAATTTAACGTCTCTTTTCTGGATTTTGATCATTAGCGGGTATCGGCCTAATTTCTTGTCTGTATGCATTATTTGGTGTTTTCCGTTGTACACTGAGGATATTTTTTCCTCTCTCTCTCATTTCTCTTATTCTCTGTGTCTGTAGGACAGTTAGTTATTGCAGTGGATCATTGTTGTGAGTGTGTGTGATTCAGAAGAAAATATATTATCAATACAATGCTGTGGTGAATACTGAAAACCATAGAGCACAATAACAAAAACAATAACAACAACAGATCAACACTGAACAGTTCTGCTTTCATATGGATCTCAATGTCCTTACTGTGTGACACCTGCATTCCTACGGACAGAGAGAGAGAGTGAGAAAGAGAGAGAGAGGGTGAGGATAGAATGAGTTTTGCTATCTGTTCTTTTGTTCCTCAAGGTCTCTTGGCTCTCTCTCCGTCTATCTCTCTCCTTCACTCTTGTACAAAAGGAGAAAGAGAGACAAGTGAGTGAGTTGAAAGTAAATGGATGGTTACTTTCCAGAGAGTGCAAGGCCACAAGAGAACGTCATGTACTCTACCTCTCCTATTTATCTTATTAACTCTTCAAACGCACGCAGTCAGACCTCTCCTATTTATCTTATTAACTCTTCAAACGCACGCAGTCAGACCTCTCCTATTTATCTTATTAACTCTTCAAACGCACACAGTCAGACCTCTCCTATTTATCTTATTAATACTTATTAATTTATCTACAATACTTCCTCTCTCTTCCTCTCTACAATACTTTCACTCTTCCTCTCTACAATACTTTCTCTCTCTTCCTCTCTACAATACTTTCGCTCTCTTCCTCTCTACAATACTTTCTCTCTCTTCCTCTCTACAATACTTTCTCTCTCTTCCTCTCTACAATACTTTCACTCTTCCTCTCTACAATACTTTCTCTCTCTTCCTCTCTACAATACTTTCTCTCTCTTCCTCTCTACAATACTTTTCTCTCTCTTCCTCTCTACAATACTTTCTCTCTCTTCCTCTCTACAATACTTTCTCTCTCTTCCTCTCTACAATACTTTATCTCTCTTCCTCTCTACAATACTTTATCTCTCTTCCTCTCTACAATACTTTCTCTCTCTTCCTCTCTACAATACTTTATCTCTCTTCCTCTCTACAATACTTTATCTCTCTTCCTCTCTACAATACTTTCTCTCTCTTCCTCTCTACAATACTTTCTCTCTCTTCCTCTCTACAATACTTTCGCTCTCTTCCTCTCTACAATACTTTCTCTCTCTTCCTCTCTACAATACTTTCGCTCTCTTCCTCTCTACAATACTTTCTCTCTCTTCCTCTCTACAATACTTTCGCTCTCTCTTCCTCTCTACAATACTTTCGCTCTCTTCCTCTCTACAATACTTTCTCTCTCTTCCTCTCTACAATACTTTCTCTCTCTTCCTCTCTACAATACTTTCGCTCTCTTCCTCTCTACAATACTTTCGCTCTCTTCCTCTCTACAATACTTTCTCTCTCTTCCTCTCTACAATACTTTCTCTCTCTTTCTCTCTACAATACTTTCGCTCTCTTCCTCTCTACAATACTTTCGCTCTCTTCCTCTCTACAATACTTTCTCTCTCTTCCTCTCTACAATACTTTTCTCTCTCTTCCTCTCTACAATACTTTCACTCTTCCTCTCTACAATACTTTCACTCTTCCTCTCTACAATACTTTCTCTCTCTTCCTCTACAATACTTTTATTTTTTCTCTTCACTTCCTGAAGGTGAAGGACAACGTGTTCTCCTGAGATTCAAAATAATAATAGCTTTATTGACAGGAGCGTTTGAAAACAATGCCCCTGCTGCCGGCAGGCCCAAGGCTATCATTAAAAATAAGTGATTATCACAATCACAAAGGGACAATAATAAAGTGAGTTTAATTAGTAGCCAGTAATGACTCTAGTCCTGCTGTGTCTTTGGACTCGACTAACTGACCTCATTTAACCAATGTTGTTGATAGACTGAGCTATGAATATTACAGAATTATAATTATTCTATATCATGAGAGCTCTCTAAATAGAAAGTATTATATTTCCTTGTCCTTGATTCCAAACCTGTAGAGAATAGACTAGTAAATCCTACTGTATGTCTGTCCCTCTCTCTTGTGTAAAGGACCAGCCTCAATGTGTCCTATCTCCTGTCCCTCTCTCATGTGTAAAGGACCAGCCTCAATGTGTCCTATCTCCTGTCCCTCTCTCATGTGTAAAGGACCAGCCTCAATGTGTCCTATCTCCTGTCCCTCTCTCTAGTGTAAAGGACCAGCCTCAATGTGTCCTATCTCCTGTCCCTCTCTCATGTGTAAAGGACCAGCCTCAATGTGTCCTATCTCCTGTCCCTCTCTCTAGTGTAAAGGACCAGCCTCAATGTGTCCTATCTCCTGTCCCTCTCTCTAGTGTAAGGGACCAGCCTCAATGTGTCCTATCTCCTGTCCCTCTCTCATGTGTAAAGGACCAGCCTCAATGTGTCCTATCTCCTGTCCCTCTCTCATGTGTAAAGGACCAGCCTCAATGTGTCCTATCTCCTGTCCCTCTCTCTAGTGTAAAGGACCAGCCTCAATGTGTCCTATCTCCTGTCCCTCTCTCATGTGTAAAGGACCAGCCTCAATGTGTCCTATCTCCTGTCCCTCTCTCTAGTGTAAAGGACCAGCCTCAATGTGTCCTATCTCATGTCCCTCTCTCTAGTGTAAAGGACCAGCCTCAATGTGTCCTATCTCCTGTCCCTCTCTCATGTGTAAAGGACCAGCCTCAATGTGTCCTATCTCCTGTCCCTCTCTCATGTGTAAAGGACCAGCCTCAATGTGTCCTATCTCCTGTCCCTCTCTCTAGTGTAAAGGACCAGCCTCAATGTGTCCTATCTCCTGTCCCTCTCTCTAGTGTAAAGGACCAGCCTCAATGTGTCCTATCTCCTGTCCCTCTCTCATGTGTAAAGGACCAGCCTCAATGTGTCCTATCTCCTGTCCCTCTCTCTAGTGTAAAGGACCAGCCTCGATGTGTCCTATCTCCTGTCCCTCTCTCATGTGTAAAGGACCAGCCTCAATGTGTCCTATCTCCTGTCCCTCTCTCTAGTGTAAAGGACCAGCCTCAATGTGTCCTATCTCCTGTCCCTCTCTCTAGTGTAAAGGACCAGCCTCAATGTGTCCTATCTCCTGTCCCTCTCTCATGTGTAAAGGACCAGCCTCAATGTGTCCTATCTCCTGTCCCTCTCTCTAGTGTAAAGGACCAGCCTTTCTATGTTTGTATCTTTCTATGTTTGTATCATTGTATCTTTGTATCATTGTATCTTTCTATGTTTGTATCATTGTGTCTTTGTGTGTTTGTATCATTGTATCTTTCTATGTTTGTATGTTTCTATGTTTCTATGTTTGTATCGTATCTTTGTATCATGGTATCTTTATCATTGTATCATTGTATCATTGGATCATTGGATCATTGGATATTTCTATGTTTGTATAATTGTATCTTTCTATGTTTGTATCTTTGTATCTTTCTATGTTTGTATCTTTGTATGTTTGTATCATTGTATCTTTCTATGTTTGTATCATTGTATCTTTCTATGTTTGTATCATTGTATCTTTCTATGTTTGTATCATTGTATCTTTCTATGTTTGTATCATTGTATCTTTCTATGTTTGTATCATTGTATCTTTCTATGTTTGTATCATTGTATCTTTCTATGTTTGTATCATTGTATCTTTCTATGTTTGTATCATTGTATATTTATATGTTTGTATCATTGTATCTTTATATGTTTGTATCATTGTATATTTGCATCATCATCCAAACCTTGGTAAACATGTGTACTGCACACAGAGTGCATTACTCACACACACCTTGTAAAGTAACCCCCCCCCCCCAGCAGGTCTGGACATGTTGAGTCTGCTCTTCACAACACACATCCATCCATCCTTAGCAATTACCCTCTCCATCTCATTCTCTGTAGATCTACACACACATACACACATACACACACACACACACACACACACACACACACACACACACACACACACACACACACACAATGTAATCAGCCAGATATATTTAGCAGACTGACTCAGGGAAGAGGGGGAAGAGAACAGTAGTAATGGGATTTGTGTTGGAATACAATCTGTGTTTAATGTAGTTATGGTGTGACTGGGATGCAGGATAAATCATCATTAGTAGAGACTGGGGGTCCCAGGTTCAACAGCAACCTGATTAGCTGCCTTTTAACGTGATGTTACATCACACAGCTAATGGCTGAGCTGGGACAGAGCTGGGAAACATCAATCACTATGGGGGAGGAGTTACCTACCTTACACTGGTGGAGAGATACATCAATCACAATGGAGGAGTTACCTACCTTAACTGGTGGAGAGATACATCAATCACAATGGAGGAGTTACAGATACATCAATTACCTACCTGATTATACTGCTGGAGAAGAAATACACTGGGACTGACACTTACACACACACACACACATGCATACACATACACACACACACACAAACACACCCCTTCCCTTTTCCCACATTTTGTTACGTTACAGCCTTATTCTAAAATGGATTAATTAAATGTTTCCTCATCAATCTACACACAATATCCCATAATGACAAAGCGAAAACAGATTTTGATTTTGTATTAAAAATAAAAAACAGACATACCTTTTTTTCATAAGTATTCAGACCCTTTGCTATGAGACTCGAAATTGAGCTCAGGTGCATCCTGTTTCCATTGATCATCCTTGAGATGTTTCTACAACTTGATTGGAGTCCACCTGTGGTACATTCAATTGATTGGACATGATTTGGAAAGGCACACACCTGTCTATATATGGTCCTACAGTTGACAGTGCATGTCAGAGCAAAAACCAAGCCATGAGGTCGAAGGAATTGTCTGTAGAGCTGCGAGACAGAATTGTGTTGAGGCACAGATCTGGGGAAGGGTACCAAAAAATGTCTGCAGCATTGAAGGTCCCCAAGAACACAGTGGCCTCTATCATTCTTAAATGGAAGAAGTTTGGAACCACCAAGACTCTTGCTAGAGGTGGCCGCCTGGCCAAACTGAGGAATCAGGGGAGAAGAACCTTGGTCAGGGAGGTGACCAAGAACCCGATGGTCACTCTGACAGAGCTCTAGCGTTCCTCTGTGGAGATGGGAGAACCTTCCAGAAGGACAACCATCTCTGCAGCACTCCACCAATCAGGCCTTTCTGGTAGAGTGGCCAGACGGAAGCCACTCCTCAGTAAAAGGCACATGACAGCCTGCTTGGAGTTTGCCAAAAGGCACCTAAAGGACTCTCAGACCATGAGAAAAAAGATTCTCTGGTCTGATGAAACCAAGATTGAACTCTTTGGTCTGAATGCCAAGTGTCACGTCTGGAGGAATCCTGGCACCATCCCTACGGTAAAGCATGGTGGTGGCAGCATCATGCTGTGGGGATGTATTTCAGCAGCAGGGACAGGGAGACTAGTCAGGATCAAGGGAAAGATGAACGGAGCAAAGTACAGAGAGATCCATGATGGAAACCTGCTCCAGAGCACTCAGGACATCAGCCTGGGGGCGATGGTTCACCTTCCAACAGGACAACGACCCTAAGCACACAGCCAAGACAATGCAGGAGTGGCTTCGGGACAAGTCTCTTAATGTCCTTGAGTGGCCCAGCCAGAGCGTGGACTGGAGAGACCTGAAAATAGCTGAGCAGCGACGCTCCCCATCCAACCTGACAGAGCTAGAGAGGATCTGCAGAGAAGAATGGGAGAAACTCCCCAAATACAGGTGTGCCAAGCTTGTAGCGTCAAACCCAAGAATAATCGAGTCTGTAATTGCTGCCAAAGGTGCTTCAACAAAGTTCTGAGTAAAAGGTCTGAATACTTCTGTAAATCTGATATTTCCGGGGGTTTTTCTATAAACCAGTTTTTGCTTTGCCATTATGGGGTATTGTGTGTAGATTGATGAGGGAAAAAACGATTTAATCAATTTTAGAATGAGGCTAAATGTAACAAAATGTGGAAAAAGTCAAGGGATCTGAATACTTTCTGAATGCACTATACTATGGCACTGTAATATAACAGAGAGCTTGGGGAAGAGAGAGAGAGACAACATATGTACACACCAGAGGAGGACTATAGGAGGACAGGCTCATTCTATAGCTTCTCCCACTAGCCTCCTCTGATACACACACACACACACACACACACACACACTAACACTCACACACACACCAGTGACCATAGACACACACAAGCATAAACACACAGAAGCACACAGACACACACCCACACACACACACAAACAGACAGACATACACACACACACACCCAGTGTGTGACTTCCTGGGGATTATCTCTGTTGTTAGTTTCTGCATGGCTTGGCCCGTCTCATTTCCTGCTCAGCGTCCACTCTACATGGGACACACATGCTTGCTCATGGTCACACACACACACACACATGCTCATGTTCACACACACACAAGAACACACGCATGCATTTACACACTTGTATTTCTGTTCAGTGAGTGGAAATGAAAAACCAAATGTGGTTCAGGGTTTGGAATTGGGTCTGGCTCAGAGCACCTGCTCCGAACGTTCTCAGACACACACACACATTCTCAGAGAGAGAGAGAAGAGTCTCAGACCAAACGGAGCGCTTCTGATCGCTCCTAGAAAGAGCTAGTGTTAGTGCTGCGGCTCCGCGGTCCATTCATTATGCATAAGGTGCGCTACCTATTTTTAGTGAGAGGGTCGCTAGCATCTTGCCAGGAAGGTAATACACAACTTAATTTTTCAGCTGGGATGAATCACTGTTGTTGTGACAAAGAGTGTGCAGTCGTTTCTATGGAGATTAGTGGGAGTTAAACAGTTACCTCCCTCAGAAGCTGTACATTTTCAACAAAAGAGAGAGAGAGAAAAAGAGAGAGAGAGAGAGAGAGAGAGAGAGAGAAAGAGAGAGAGAGAGAGAGAGAGAGAAAGAGAGAGAGAGATACCCGCTAATTATCAAAATCCAGAAAAGAGCCGTTAAATTCTATAACCACTTAAAAGGAAACAATTCCCAAACCTTCCATAACAAAGCCATCACCTACAGAGAGATTAACTTGGAGAAGAGTCCCCTAAACAAGCTGGTCCTGGGGCTCTGTTCACAAACACAAACAGACCCCACAGAGCCCCAGGACAGTAACACAATTAGACCCAACCAAATCATGAGAAAACTAAAAGAGAATTACTTGACACAATGGAAATAATCTACAAAAAAACTGAGCAAACTAGAATGCTATTTGGCCCTAACAGAGAGTACACAGTGGCAGAATACCTAACCACTGTGACTGACCCAAAATTAAGGAAATCTTTGACTATGTACAGACTCAGTGAGCATAGCCTTGCTATTGAGAAAGGCCACCGTAGGCAGACCTGGCTCTCAAGAGAAGACAGGCTATGTGCACACTGCCCACAAAATGAGGTGGAAACTGAGCTGCGCTTCCTAACCTCCTGCCAAATGTATGACCATATTAGAGACACATATTTCCCTCAGATTACACAGATCCACAAAGAATTAGAAAACAAACCCAATTTCGATAAACTCCCATATCTACTGGGTGAAATACCACAGTGTGCCATCACAGCAGCAATATTTGTGCCCTTTTGCCACAAGAAAAGAACAAACACCATTGTAAATACAACCCAAATTTATGTTTATTTATTTTCCCATTTGTACTTTAACTATTTGTACATTGTTATAACACTGTACAGTGCCTTGCAAATGTATTCATACCCCTTGGTGTTTTTCCTATTTGTTGCTTTACAACCTGTAATTTAAATTGATTTTTATTTGGATTTCATGTAATGGACATATACAAAATAGTCAAAATTGGTGAAGTGAAATGAAAAACATAACTTGTTTCAAAATATTCTAAAAAATAAATAACGGAAAAGTGGTGCGTGCATATGTATTCACCCCCTTTGCTATGAAGCCCCTAAATAAGATCTGGTGCAACCAATTACCTTCAGAAGTCACATAATTAGTTAAATAAAGTCCATCTGTGTGCAATCTAAGTGTCACATGATCTGTCACATGATCTCAGTATATATACACCTGTTCTGAAAGGCCCAGATTCTGCAACACCACTAAGCAAGGGGCACCACGAAGCAAGCGGCACCATGAAGACCAAGGAGCTCTCCAAACAGGTCAGGGACAAAGTTGTGGAGAAGTACAGATCAGGGTTGCGTTATAAAAAAATATATGAAACTTTGAACATCCCACGGAGCACCATTAAATCCATTATTAATAAATGGAAAGAATATGGCACCACAACAAACCTGCCAAGTGAGGGCCGCCCACCAAAACTCACGGACCAGACAAGGAGGGCATTAATCAGAGAGGCAACAAAGAGACCAAAGATAACCCTGAAGGAGCTGCAAAGCTCCACAGCATAGATTGGAATATCTGTTAATAGGACCACTTTAAGCCGTACACTCCACAGAGCTGGGCTCTACGGAAGAGTGGCCAGAAAAAAGCCATTGCTTAAAGTAAAGAAAAAAATAAGCCAAAAGGCATGTGGGAGACTCCCCAAACATATGGAAGAAGGTACTCTGGTCAGATGAGACTAAAATTGAGCTTTTTGGCCATCAAGGAAACGGCTTTGTCTGGCGCAAACCCAACACCTCTCATCACCCCGAGAACACCATCCCCACAGTGAAGCGTGGTGGTGGCAGCATCGTGCTGTGGGGATGTTTTTCATCGGCAGGGACTGGGAAACTGGTCAGAATTGAAGGATGATGGATGGCGCTAAATACAGGGAAACTCTTGAGGGAAACCTGTTTTAGTCTTCCCGAGATTTGAGACTGGGATGGATATTCACCTTCCAGCAGGACAATGACCCTAAGCATACTGTTAAAGCAACACTCAAGTGGTTTAAGGGGAAACATTTAAATGTCTTGGAATGGCCTAGTCAAAGCCCAGACCTCAATTCAATTGAGAATCTGTGGTATGACTTAAAGATTGCTGTACAGCAGCGGAACCCATCCAACTTGAAGGAGCTGGAGCAGTTTTGCCTTGAAGAATGGGCAAAAATCCCAGTGGCTAGATGTGCCAAGCTTATAGAGACATACCCCAAGAGACTTGCAGCTGTAATTGCTGCAAAAGGTGGCTCTACAAAGTATTGACTATTTGCATCTTCAAAGTGGTAGGCATGTTGTGTAAATCAAATGAAACAAACCCCCCAAAAAATACATTTTCATTCCAGGTTGTAAGGCAACAAAATATGAAAAATGCCAAGGGGGGTGAATACTTTCGCAAGCCACTGTATATATACATAATATGACATTTGAAATGTCTTTATTCTTTTGGAACTTCTGAGTGTAATGTTTACTGTTAATTTTTATTGTTTATTTCACTTTTGTTTACTATCTACTTCACTTGCTTTGGCAATGTTTAAATACTTTTCCCATGCCAATAAAGACCTTAAATTGAATTGAATTGAGAGAGAAAGAGAGAGAAAGAGCGAGAGAAATAAAGAGAGAGAGAGAGATAGCATGCAATTGTTCTAATGAACAAAGTTAGGAGTTCCCATGCAGCTCAACAGAGATGATCATATCACTTGTTTTTCTCCTCTGTTGTTCTTCTTTGATGTTTACGGATAAACTGCTGAACTAGCGCTTTTAGACTTCACACACACCCCGCCATGTAATTCATTGTGTTGAACCAGAGAAAATGTCAATAAACAGTTTCCCCGTCCAGAGCCTGGAAAACAAAATGCTTCCCGTGGTTCTCACTGCCATGGGCCTAACACACACACACACTAACACCCACACACACACACACCGATACACACCCACAGGTACACAGACACAGACACAATCTCACACACACACACACGTACACTGTGAGGTTAATGTGCCATGGAGAGCCCCTGCCTCATTTTGCTGGTGTCTGCATATGTACCCCAGCCTAATGCTTTGGTGTAGCTCTCTAGTAGGCTAGCATCGCTGTAGAAATAATACTTTGGTCTAGCACACTAGCAGGTTAGCAGGCTAGCATCGCTGTAGAAATAATACTTTGGTCTAGCACACTAGCAGGTTAGCAGGCTAGCATCGCTGTAGAAATAATACTTTGGTCTAGCACACTAGCAGGTTAACAGGCTAGCATCGCTGTATAAATAATACTTTGGTCTAGCACACTAGCAGGTTAGCAGGCTAGCGTCGCTGTAGAAATAATACTTTGGTCTAGCACACTAGCAGGTTAGCAGGCTAGCATCGATGTGGAAATAATACTTTGGTCTAGCACACTAGCAGTTTAGCAGGCTAGCATCGCTGTAGAAATAATACTTTGGTCTAGCACACTAGCAGGTTAGCAGGCTAGCATCGCTGTAGAAATAATACTTTGGTCTAGCACACTAGCAGGTTAACATGCTAGCATCGCTGTAGAATACGGCCTAGTACATCACTGGGGCCAAGCTTCCTGCCATCCAGGACCTCTATACCAGGCGGTGTCAGAGGAAGGCCCTAAAAATCGCCAAAGACTCCAGCCACCCTAGTCATAGACTGTTCTCTCTGCTACCCCACGGCAAGCGGTACCAGAGTGCCAAGTCTAGGTCCAAAAGGCTTCTTAACAGCTTCTACCCCTAAACCATAAAACTGCTGAACAGGTAATCAAATGGCTACACACACTATTTACATTGACCCCCCCTTTTTTAACACTGCTGCTACTCGCTGTTTATTATCTATTATCTATGCATAGTCTCTTTACATGTACGTATTACCTCAATTACCTCGACTAACCTGTACCCCCGCACATTGACTCAATACCGGCTCTTTTATTTTTTACTTTAGTTTATTTAGTAAATATTTTTCTTAACTCTTTCTTAAAACTGCATTGTTGGTTAAGGGCTTGTAAGTAAGCATTTCATGGTGTCATGACTTGCCCTTATGGGTTGAGGATCAAAGATTCCTGCTAGGCAAAGGTTTGAACACCCCCTTTCCTGGGGGCCAGTTTTATGACCGGTCGTAAATTCTTTGCAGAGACTTTCTCTTCCTTGCCATGAAGTATTGGGAGAAAGGACCCATTTGTTAACAAAGGAAGTCTTCCCGACAAAACTCCAACATCCAAAAGTGGACAATGAAACAATATTCCTACTTAAAATAATGTGGGAAATGGTTGGTGGGGACTTAAAGAACAATCATGTCAAATTCGTTACTATGTTGTGATGTCATTAAAGACGGTGGAACAACATAACTGTATCTCTGGGGGTGTACACCTCCCAGTTATGAGGTTTGCATCTAATTGTTGTATAAAACGAATGATTAAGTATAATAATACTTTTGTGAAGATAACAATGTGATTTTTGCATTCTAGATGAGATTATTGATTTCCATATTGATTTGTTCTCAGTCAGTGGCCACGCCCAGATGAGCACAAACATAATGGAACGCCCTTTTATCCAGAGTGCATAAAAAGCCTTGAAAAACAAATCAACCTTTAGACCAGCAGACGTGGAGCGTGAGCTAAACGTTGCAAATGGTTGAATTTTTTCCAGACCAGCAAGCCCCACGGCTTAAAATGGTTGACACTCTACAAGACCAAGAAGCGTGAAGCTGAAGCTACACATTACAAAATGGTTAGACTAGAAAGACCAGAAAACGTGAGACGTTAGTCCACACGTTTGAAATGGAGAAACTCTGAAACCCTCAACCTCTACACGAGGTGAAGAAAAAGACAATGCACTAGGCCATATCATCTCAGTCTGCAGCTGGCATGTATAGGCATCTAGAGAACTTTCACTAAAGACACGAAGTGGGAAGGACAATCCCTCTCAGACAACCGCTGGTACATCTGAAGTATCCATTCTAACCACTACTATGACCAGAAACTCTACCAAGGACATTGGGATCTCTGGTGGGCAAACCAACGTCCTACCTAATCAACTCAACTATCGAGGACAGCAACACGTACAGTTGAAGTCGGAAGTTTAAATACACTTAGGTTGGAGTTATTAAAACTCGTTTTTCAACCACTCCACAAATGTCTTGTTAACAAACTATAGTTTTGGCAAGTCGGTTAGGACATCTACTTTGTGCAAATTGTTTACAGACAGATTATTTCACTTATAATTCACTGTATCACAATTCCAGTGGGTCAGAAGCTTACATACACTAAGTTGACTGTGCCTTTAAACAGCTTCTGATAGGCTAATTGACATCATTTGAGTCAATTGGAGGTGTACCTGTGGATGTATTTGAAGGCCTACCTTCAAACTCAGTGCCTCTTTGCTTGACATCATGGGAAAATCAAAAGAAATCAGCCAAGACCTCAGAAAAATAATTGTAGACCTCCACAAGTCTGGTTCATCCTTCGGAGCAATTTCCAAACACCTGAAGGTACCACGTTCATCTGCACAAACAATAGTACGCAAGAGTAAACACCATGGGACCACGCAGCATTCTTAACGCTCAGGAAGGAGACGTGTTCTGTCTCCTAGAGATGAACGTACTTTGGTGCGAAAAGTGCAAATCAATCCCAGAACAACAGCAAAGGACCTTGTGAAGATGCTGGAGGAAACAGGTACAAAAGTATCTATATCCACAGTAAAAACGAGTCCTAACATCGACATAACCTGAAAGGCCACTCAGCAAGGAAGAAGCCACCATCCCAACCGTGAAGCACGGGGGTGGCAGCATCATTTTGTGGGGGTGCTTTGCTGCAGGAGGGACTGGTGCACTTCACAAAATAGATGGCATCATGAGAAAGGAAAATTATGTGAATATATTGAAGCAACATCTCAAGACATCAGTCAGGAAGTTAAAGCTTGGTCGCAACTAGGTCTTCCAAATGGACAATGACCCCAAGCATACTTCCAAAGTTGTGGCAAAACGGCTTAAGGACAACAAAGTCAAGGTATTGGAGTGGCCATCACAAAGCCCTGACATCAATCCTATAGAAAGTTTGTGGGCAGAACTGAAAAAGTGTGTGTGAGCAAGGAGGCCTACAAACCTGACTCAGTTACACAAGCTCTGTCATGAGGAATGGGCCAGAATTCACCCAACTTATTGTGGGAAGCTTGTGGAAGGCTACCCGAAATGTTTGACCCAAGTTAAACAATGTAAAGACAATGCTACCAAATACTAATTGAGTGTATGTAAATGTCTGACCCACTGGGAATGTGATGAAAGAAATAAAAGCTGAAATAAATCATTCTCTCTACTATTATTCTGACATTCACATTCTTAAAATAAAGTTGTGATCTAACTGACCTAAAACAGGGAATGTTTACTAGAATTAAATGCCAGGAATTGTGAAAAACTGAGTTTAAACGTATTTGGCTAAGGTGTATGTAAACTTCCGACTTCAACTGTAAATGCATGTTGCATTTCTAATCCGAATGAGCGTTATTAGGATGCATAAGTATTATGATTACTGTGAGCGTAGTTTCCAAAGTAACCGCAACAGTTTGAATCTCTGTCTCTCCCTTCCATACTGACCCCTCCTTCCCCTAACCAAGCAGTCATGCTAGTGTTAGTCCAGTCCACTAGGGACCTGTTTTCATTGTATTACGTTAGTAATCAATAACCTATGTGTGTTTGTATTGTGTTATTATTTAGTTAGTTAGTAAATACATAATTAAGCCAATTTGTGTATTGCTGATTCATCAATGAGGTTAGGTTTCTTACAGGTTCAATGGATTATGCAACGTTCAGAATGAGACTGATAAAAGGTCATTATTGAATAAGTGACTGTTATCGATATATATAACATATATATCTTCTAAGAGTTTAATTCGGGAGATGGTAACTCGTTAAACAACTTCTTCCGTGGTGCCCCAAATTCCTAATTAGTTAATTGAAATATGATTAATTTAATCGAGTGACAATTAAACATAGTTAGGTGATTCAATTAATAACAGTCATACATTAAAGTAAGTCACATCACAACAATGGTAAGGTCTAGACCTGTTGTATTTGGCGCATGTGACAAATAATGTTTGATTTTATTTGATTTTAACAGGCTAGCATCACTGTAGAATGGATGCTTTGGTCTAGCTCTCTTTCAGGCTAACAGGCTAGCATCGCTGTAGAATGAATGCTTTAGTCTCTCTCTAGAAGGCTAACAGGCTAGCATCGCTGTAGAATGAATGCTTTAGTCTCTCTCTAGAAGGCTAACAGGCTAGCATCGCTGTAGAATGAATGCTTTAGTCCCTCTCTAGAAGGCTAACAGGCTAACATCGCTGTAGAATGAATGCTTTAGTCTAGCTCTCTAGCAGGCTAACAGGCTAGCATTTAATTCGGTGGCTAACATATCCACAGGTGTAGATCTTGCTGTGAAATGCTTACTTAAATGCCATTAACCAACAATGCAGAGTAAGAAAATATTTGCTAAATAAACTAAAGTAAAAAAAGTAACACAATAAAATAACAATAACGAGGCTATATACAGGGGGTACCGGTACCGAGTCAATGTGCGGGGGTAAGGGTTAGTCGAGGTAATTGAGGTCATATGTACATGTAGGTAGTGGTAAAGTGACTATGCATAGATAATAAACAGCGACTAGCAGCAGCGTAAATAAGGGGGTCAAAGCAAATAGTCCGGGTAGTCATTCGATTAACTGTTCAGCAGTCTTATGGATTGGGGGTAGAAGCTGTTAGCAAGCCTTTTGGACGTAGACTTGGCGCTCCGGTACCTCTTGTGTGGTAGCAGAGAGTAACTAAACCACACTAAACCACAGCCCTCAGGACACTGCCTACTTGGAAACTAGAACTCAGAAACGCAAGCTTGCTTTAAAAAAAAGAATTTCTTCTGCTATTGAAAGTGCCATATATAATTCAGTAGAATTTGAATGAATATTTTAAAAAATATTCATCGAAGGAAAGGGAGCTTTGAAAAATGCAATGCATATTTATCGGCAGATTTGAGATGGAGCGACGGTTTGCGAATGTAAATATGAGAATTTATACAGATGGCGTGTGTGTGTGTTTGTGTTCGTGTGTGTGTCTGTTTGAAATTTAAATAGTAGCATATACTCACATGGGTTCACAGCTATTAACATCTACTGACCGATGCAGGGATAAAGACAGAGAGAGAAAAGGAGTGATGAAAAAGGGATAAGAGTAGATGAAACGGAGGGATGAGACGGGAGGTGGAAAAAAGAGAATGTTTTGGAAATGATATGAATATGAAACCCCATCTTCCTCCACATTTGTGTGTGTGTGTGTTTGTGTTTGTGTGTGTGTGTGTGTGTGCCTTGTCTGCCCTCTCAGGAGAGTCTTTGTGTATAGATAGATGTGAAGTGTCTGTCCTGTGTAGAGAGGCTAGGTCCCTTCTCTTCTCCCTTCCATCCATCCCTCCTTTTATCATGAGCCTATGAACCAGAGTTACACTGTTAGCACTGAGGCGGTGTGCCCTAGTAGGAAGACCATTGTGTGCAGCTCACCCTGCGCTATCAGCTCCAATATAAATAACATGAGCAAGTCTACTTCTGATAAGCTTCCCAGTAAAGCATTAAAAACAATCAAGCAACCCAGAAAAGTGCTAGAAATAGCCCATATTAACATACGCAGCCTGAGAAACAAGGTTCATGAAGTCAATAACTTGCTTGTAACAGATGACATTCATATTCTGACTATCTCTGAAACTCACTTAGATAATACCTTTGATGATACAGTGGTACCAATACATGGTTATAACATCTACAGAAAAGACAGAAATGCCAACGGGGGCGGTGTTGTGGTCTATATTCAGAACCACATTCCTGTAAAGCTTAGAGACGATCTCATGTTAAATACTGTTGAAGTAATATGGCTACAGGTTCATCTGCCTCACCTAAAGCCCATTCTTGTGGGAAGCTGCTATAGACCACCAAGTGCTAACAGTCAGTATCTGGATAATATGTGTGAAATGCTGGGTAATGTACAGTTGAAGTCGGAAGTTTACATATCAAATCAAATCAAATCAAATTTTATTGGTCACATGCGCCGAATACAACAGGTGCAGACATTACAGTGAAATGCTTACTTACAGCCCTTAACCAACAGTGCATTTATTTTAAACAAAAAAGTAAGAATAAAACAACAACAAAAAAGTGTTGAGAAAAAAAACACACATAATAGTACAATTGGTTAGAGGGCTGTAAAACGGCAGCCATCTTCTTCCGGCGCTGTTCTGTCTTTACATACACCTTAGCCAAACGTGCAGGAGCTTGCAGGGATGTGTAGTTTTGCATGATGTCTACTTTGATGCTAATTAGCATTTTTAGGATCTGAGAGTAAATAGAGCCGAATACACTTGAAGTAGGAGTTTATATACACCTTAGCCAAATACATTTAAACTCAGTTTTTCACAATTCCTGACTTTTAATCCTAGTAAACATTCCCTGCCTTAGGTCAGTTAGGATCACCACTTTATTTTAAGAATGTGAAATGTCAGAATAATAGAAGAGAGAATTATTTATTTAAGCTTTTATTTATTTCATCACATTCCCAGTGGGTCAGAAGTTTACATACACTCAATTAGTATTTGGTAGCATTGCCTTTAAATAGTTTAACTTGGGTCAAACATTTCGGGTAGCCTTCCACAAGCTTCCCACAATAAGTAGGGTGAATTTTGGCCCATTCCTCCTGACAGAGCTGGTGTAACTGAGTCAGGTTTGTAGGCCTCCTTGCTCGCACACGCTTTTTCAGTTCTGCCCACAACATTTCTATAGAATTGAGGTCAGGGCTTTATGATGGCCACTCCAATACCTTGACTTTGTTGTCCTTGAGCCATTTTGCCACAACGTTGGAAGTATGCTTGGGGTCATTGTCCATTTGGAAGACCCATTTGCGACCAAGCTTTAACTTCCTGACTGATGACTTGAGATGTTGCTTCAATATATCCACATAATTTTCCTTCCTCATGATGCAATCTATTTTGTGAAGTGCACCAGTCCCTCCTGCAGCAAAGCACCCCCACAACATGATGCTGCCACCCCCGTGCTTCACGGTTGGAATGGTGTTCTTCGGCTTGCAAGCTCCCCCTTTTTCCTCTAAACATAACTATGGTCATTATGGCCAAACAATTCTATTTTTGTTTCATCAGACCAGAGGACATTTCTCCAAAAAGTGCGAGCTTTGTCCCCATGTGCAGTTGCAAACCGTAGTCTGACTTTTTTATGGCGGTTTTGAAGCAGTGGCTTCTTCCTTGCTGAGTGGCCTTTCAGGTTATGTTGATATAGGACTCGTTTTACTGTGGATATAGATACTTATGTATCTGTTTCGTCCAGCATCTTCACAAGGTCCTTTGCTGTTGTTCTGGGATTGATTTGCACTTTTCACACCAAAGTACGTTCATCTCTAGGAGACAGAACGCGTCTCCTTCCTGACTGGTATGACGGCTGCGTGGTCCCATGGTGTTTATACTTGCGTACTATTGTTTGTACAGATGAACGTGGTACCTTCAGGTAAACTTCTGACCCACTGGAATTGTGATACAGTGAATTATAAGGGAAATAATCTGTCTGTAAACAATTGTTTGAAAAATTATTTGTGTCATGCAATTAAATAGATGTCCTAACCGACTTGCCAAAACTGTTCTTTGTTAACAAGAAATTTGTGGAGTGGTTGAATAACAAGTTTTAATGACTCCAACCTAAGTGTATGTAAACTTCTGACTTCAACTGCATGTGATATCATCAGAGAAGTATATTTTCTGGGTAATTTAAATATTGACTGGCTCTCATCAAGCTGCCCACTCAAGAAAAAACTTCAAACTGTAACCTACCAGGGTATTTACAAACAGCACAGGAATGAAATCATCAACATGTATTGATCACATCTTTACTAATGCTGCAGAAATTTGCTTTAAAGCAGTATCCAAATCCATAGGATGCAGTGATCACAATATAGTAGCCATATCTAGGAAAACCAAAGTTCCAAAGGCTGGGCCTAATATAGTGTATAAGAGGTCAAACTATACATTTTGTAGTGATTCATATGTTGATGATGTAAAAAATATTTGCTGGTCTGTGGTGTGTAATGAGGAGCAACCAGACACTGCACTTGACACATTTATGAAATTGCTTATTCCAGTTACTAATAAGCACACACCCATTAAGAAAATGACTGTACAAACGGTTAAATCCAGGGGATTAATGAGGAATTTAATAATGGTATGGTTGAGAGGGATGAGGCAAAAGGAATGGCAAATAAGTCTGGCTGCACAACCGTTTGGCAAACGTATTGCAAATTGAGAAATAATGTGACTAAACTGAATAAAAAGAAGAAGAAACAACACTATGAAACAAGGATAAATGACATAAACAATTATAGTAAAAAGCTTTGGCGCACCTTAAATGACATTTTGGGAAAGAAAGGCAAACTCGGCTCCATCATTCATTGAATCAGATGGCTCATTCATCACAAAACCCACTGATATTGCCAACTACTTTAATTACTTCTTAATTGGCAAGATAAGCAAACTTAGGTATGACATGCCAGCAACAAACGCTGACACTACACATCCAAGTATACAGTTGAAGTCAGAAGTTTACATACACTTAGGTTGGAATCATTAAAACTAGTTTTTCAATCACTCCACACATTTCTTGTTAACAAACTATAGTTTTGGCAAGTCGGTTAGGAAATCTACTTTGTGTATGACACAAGTAATTTTTCCAACAATTGTTTACAGACAGATTATTTCACTTATAATTCACTGTTTCACAATTCCAGTGGGTCAGAAGTTTACATACACTAAGTTGACTGTGCCTTTAAACAGCTTGGAAAATTCTTCTGATAGGCTAATTGACATCATTTGAGTCAATTGGAGGTGTACCTGTGGATGTATTTCAAGGCCTACTTTCAAACTCAGTGCCTCTTTGCTTGACATCATGGGAAAATCAAAAGAAATCAGCCAAGACCTCAGAAAATAGTTTGTAGACCTCTACAAGTCTGGTTCATCCTTGGGAGCAATTTCCAAACGCCTGAAGGTACCACGTTCATCTGTACAAACAATAGTATGCAAGTATAAACACCATGGGACCACGCAGCCGTCATACCGCTCAGGAAGGAGACGCATTGTGTCTCCTAGAGATTAACGTACTTTGGTGCAAAAAGTGCAAATCAATCCCAGAACAACAGCAATGGACCTTGTGAAGATGCTGGAGGAAACAGATACAAAAGTATCTACATCCACAGTAAAACAAGTCCTATATCGACATAACCTGAAAGGCCGCTCAGCAAGGAAGAAGCCACTGCTTCAAAACCGCCATAAAAAAGCCAGACTACAGTTTGCAACTGCACATGGGGACAAAGATCGTACTTTTTGGAGAAATGTCCTCTGGTCTGATGAAACAAAAATAGAACTGTTTGGCCATAATGACCATTGTTATGTTTGGAGGAAAAAGGGGGTTGCTTGCAAGCCGAAGAACACCATCCCAACCATGAAGCACAGGGGTGGCTGTGGGGGTGCTTTGCTGCAGGAGGGACTGGTGCACTTCACAAAATACATGGCATCATGAGGAAGGAAAATTATGTGGATATATTGAAGCAACATTTCAAGACATCTGTCAGGAAGTTAAAGCTTGGTCGCAAATGGGTCTTCCAAATGGACAATGACCCCAAGCATACTTCCAAAGTTGTGGCAAAATGCTTAAGGAAAACAAAGTCAAGGTATTGGAGTGGCCATCACAAAGCCCTGACCTCAATCCTATAGAAAATGTGTGGCCAGAACTGAAAAAGCTTGTGCGAGCAAGGAGGCCTACAAACCTGACTCAGTTACACCAGCTCTGTCAGGAGGAAGTGTCACGACCGTCTGAAGAAGCGGACCAATACGCAGCGCGTGGAGTGAACATAATGACTTTATTAAATAAAGCAACCACGAAAAAACAACAAATGACGATAGTGAAGTCCTCTGTAACATTAACAGAAACATGGAACAAAAACCCACAAACCAAGGAGAAACCACACAGTTTAAATATGGCTCCCAATCAGAGATAACGAGCCGAACAGCTGACACTCGTTACCTCCGATTGGGAGTCATATGACTAATCAAACACAATCACCCAACATAGAAATGAACAACTAGAATCCCCAACATAGAAATACACCCAAACAATGAAAATGAACAACCCTGGCTCAATATCAAAGTCCATGGAGCCAGAGTGTCACAGTACCCCCCCCTAAAGGTGCGAACTCCGGGCGCACCAACATAAGGACTAGGGGAGGGTCTGGGTGGGCGTCTGTCCACGGTGGCGGCTCTGGCCCCGGTCGTGATCCCCACCCCACCACAGTCACAACCTGCTTCAGTAGCCTCCTCCCAATGACCACCCTCCAACTAACCCCACCTGGACTAAGGGGCAACACCGGACTAAGGGGCAGCACCGGACTAAGGGGCAGCACCGGGATAAGGGGCAGCACCGGGATAAGGGGCAGCACCGGGATAAGGGGCAGCACCGGGCTAAGGGGCAGCACCGGGCTAAGGGACAGTACCTGACTAAGGGGCAGCACCGGACTGAGGGGCAGCTCCGGACTGAATGGCGGATCCTGGCTGGCTGGCTCTGGCGGATCCTGGCTGGCTGGCGGATCCGGGCTGGACGGCTCTGGCGGATCCTGGCTGGACGGCTCTGGCGGATCCTGGCTGGACGGCTCTGGCGGATCCTGGCTGGACGGCTCATGGCTGGCTGACGGATCTGGCTGCTCATGGCTGGCTGACGGATCTGGCTGCTCATGGCTGGCTGACGGATCTGGCTGTTCATGGCTGGCTGACGGATCTGGCTGCTCATGGCTGGCGGAAGGCTCTGGCTGATCCTGTCTGGCGGACGGCTCTGGCTGATCCTGTCTGGCGGAAGGCTCTGGCTGATCCTGTCTGGCGGAAGGCTCTGGCTGATCCTGTCTGGCGGAAGGCTCTGGCTGATCCTGTCTGGCGGAAGGCTCTGGCTGCTCCTGTCTGGCGGAGAGCTCTAGCGGCTCCGGTCTGGCGGACGGCTCTGAAGGCTCATGGCAGACGGGCGGCTTTGCAGGCTCAGTACAGACGGGCAGTTCCTGCGGCGCTTGGCAGACGGACAGTTCAGACGGCGTTGGGCAGACGGGCAGTTCAGACGGCGTTGGGCAGACGGACAGTTCAGGCCCCGTTGGGCAGACGGGCAGTTCAGACGGCGTTGGGCAGACGGACAGTTCAGGCCCCGTTGGGCAGACGGCAGACTCTGGCTGTCTGAGGCGCATCGTAGGCCTGGTGCGTGGTGCCGGAACAGGAGGTACCGGGCTGAGGACACGCATCTCAGGGCTAGTGCGGGAAGCAGCAACAGGGCATGCTTGGCCCTGGGGACGCACATAAGGCCTAGTGCGGAGAGCAGCAACAGGGCATGCTGGACCCTGGGGACGCACATAAGGCCTAGTGCGGAGAGCAGGAACAGGCCGGGCTGGGCTGGCGACGCGCACCGTATCTCTGGTGCGAGAGGCCGGAACAGGCCGGGCCGGGCTGGCGAAGCGCACCGTATCCCTGGTGCGTGGAGTAGGAACAGGCCGGGCTGGGCTGGCGACGCGCACCGTATCCCTGGTGCGAGTGGCCGGAACAGGCCGGGCCGGGCTGGCAAAGCGCACCGTATCCCTGGTGCGTGGAGCAGGAACAGGCCGGGCTGGGCTGGCGACGCGCACCGCATCCCTGGTGCGAGTGGCCGAAACAGGCCGGGCCGGGCTGGCGTAGCACACCGTGGACCTGGTGCTTGGAGTAGGAACAGGCCGGTCCGTACCGGGAACACACACCACTGGCCTCAACCGAGGATCAGGAACGGGCCGGACCGGACTGGCAACACACATCAGTCTTTCACGCCGTGCCACACACACTTCCCTCCCTCTACTCGCCAATGGCTCCCGTACTCCGTTAGCCTTCTCTCCTTTTCTCCCTGTGGCAGCCTCCTGCTGCCCAGCCGCCCAAGCCATGTGCCCCCCCCCAAAATTTTTTTGGGGTTGCCTCCCGTCCTTCCGACGATGGCCCTGCCGATGCCGTTGCTCCTCTCGCCGTCGCCTCTCCACCGTCTCGTTCCATGGTCGGCGATCCATACCATCCAGGATCTCCTCCCAAGTCCAGGACCCTTTACCGTCCAACAGTTCCTCCCATGTCCAGACCTTTTGCTCCTGGACGCGCTGCTTGGTCCTTTTATGGTGGGTTTTTCTGTCACGACCGTCTGAAGAAGCGGACCAATACGCAGCGCGTGGAGTGAACATAATGACTTTATTAAATAAAGCAACCACGAAAAAACAACAAATGACGATAGTGAAGTCCTCTGTAACATTAACAGAAACATGGAACAAAAACCCACAAACCAAGGAGAAACCACACAGTTTAAATATGGCTCCCAATCAGAGATAACGAGCCGAACAGCTGACACTCGTTACCTCCGATTGGGAGTCATATGACTAATCAAACACAATCACCCAACATAGAAATGAACAACTAGAATCCCCAACATAGAAATACACCCAAACAATGAAAATGAACAACCCTGGCACAATATCAAAGTCCATGGAGCCAGAGTGTCACAGGAAGGGCCAAAATTCACCCAACTTATTGTGGGAAGCTTGTGGAAGGCTACCCGAAACGTTTGACACAAGTTAAACAATTTAAAGGCAATGCTACCAAATACTAATTGAAATACTATGTAAACTTCTGACCCACTGGGAATATGATGTAAGAAATAAAAGCTGAATTAAATCATTCTTAAAATAAAGTGGTGATCCTAACTGACCTAAAACAGGGAATTTTTACTAGGATTAAATGTCAGAAATTGTGAAAGACTGAGTTTAAATGTATTTGGCTAAGGTGTAAATAAGCTTCCGACATCAACTGTATCTGACCAAATTATGAAAGACAAGAATTGTACTTTTGAATTCCGTAAAGTCAGTTTGGAAGAGGTGAAAAAAGTATTGTTGTCTATCAACAATGATAAGCCACCGGGGTCAGACAATCTGGATGGAAAATGATTGAGGATAATAGCGGATGATATTGCCACTGCTATTTGCCACATCTTCAATTTAAGTCTACTAGAAAGTATGTGCCCTCAGGCCTGGAGGGAAGCTAAAGTCATTCCGCTACCTAAGAATAGTAAAGCCCCCTTTACTGGCTCAAATAGCTGACCAATCAGCCTGTTACCAACCCTTAGTAAACTTCTGGAAGAAATGGTGTTTGACCAGATACTAAACTATTTCACAGTAAACAAACTGAGAGCAGACTTTCAGCACGCTTATAGGGAAGGACATTCAACAAGCACAGCACTTACACAAATGACTGATGTTTGACCGAGAGAAATTGATGATCAAATGATTGTGGGGGCTGACTTATTAAACTTCAGTGCAGCTTTTGACATTATCGATCATAGTCTGCTGCTGGAAAAACGTATGTGTTATGGCTTTACACCCCCTGCTATAATGTGGATAAAGAGTTACTTGTCTAACAGAACACAGAGGGTGTTCTTTAATGGAAGCCTCTCAAACATAATCCAGGTATAATCAGGAATTCCCCAGGGTAGCTGTTTAGGCCCCTTACTTTTTCCATCTTTACTAACGACATGCCACTGGCTTTGAGTAAAGCCAGTGTGTCTATGTATGCGGATGACTCAACACTATCGTCAGCTACTACAGCAACTGAAATAACTGCAACACTTAACAAAGAGCTGCAGTTAGTTTCGGAATGGGTAGCAAGGAATAAGTTAGTCCTAAATATTTCCTAAACTAAAAGCATTGTATTTGAGACAAATCATTCACCAAACCCTAAACCTCAACTACATCTCGTAATTAATAATGTGAAAATTGAGCAAGTTCAGGTGACTAAACTGCTTGGAGTAACCCTGGATTGTAAACTGTCATGGTCAAAACATATTGATACAACAGTAGCTAAGATGTGGAGAGAAGTATGTCCATAATGGTCCTCTGTAGCTCAGCTGGTAGAGCACGGCGCTTGTAACGCCAGGGTAGTGGGTTCGATCCCCGGGACCACCCATACACAAAAATGTATGCACGCATGACTGTAAGTCGCTTTGGATAAAAGCGTCTGCTAAATGGCATATTATATTATTATATTATTATTATTATTATTATAAAGCGCTGCTCTGCCTTCTTAACAACACTATCAACAAGGCAGGTCCTACAGGCTCTAGTTTTGTCACACCTAGACTACTGTTCAGTAGTGTGGTCAGGTGCCACAAAGAGGGACTTGGGAAAATTGCAGTTGGCTCAGAACAGGGCAGCACGGCTGGCCCTTAAAAGTACACGGAGCGCTAACATTAATGACATGCATGTCAATCTCTCATTTACATTTACATTTACATTTTAGTCATTTAGCAGACGCTCTTATCCAGAGCGACTTACAGTTAGTGAGTGCATACATTATTATTAAAAAAAAATAATAATCATACTGGCCCCCCGTGGGAAACGAACCCACAACCCTGGCGTTGCAAATGCCATGCTCTTCCAACTGAGCTACATCCCTGCCGGCCATTCCCTCCCATACCCTGGACGACGCTGGGCCAATTGTGCGCCGCCCCATGGGTCTCCCGGTCGCGGCCGGCTACGACAGAGCCTGGATTCGAACCAGGATCTCTAGTGGCACACTGCGCCACTCTCATGGCTCAAAGTGGAAGAGAGATTTACTTCATCACTACTTGTTTTTGTAAGAGGTGTTGACAAGCTGAATGTACTGAGCTGTCTGTTTAAAATATTAGCACACAGCTCGGACACCCATGCATACACCACAAGACATGCCACCAGAGGTCTCTTCACAGTCCCTAACTCCAGAACAGACTATGGGAGGCGCACAGTACTACATAGAGCCATGACTACATGGAACTCTATTCCACATCATGTAACTGATACAAGCAGTAGAATCAGATTTAAAAAACAGGTGAAAATACAGCTTGTGGAACAACAGAGACTGTGAAGAGACACACACAAAGGTACAGACACATGCATACGCACACATTGTGATATTGTTGTATGGTGGTATTAAACATTTTGTTTTGTAGATAGGTAGTGGTGTAACATTATATGATGTTCTGTTTTATCTTTTGTTTAATATGTAATGTAAGTGCTTTATTATGTTTGGACCCCAGGAAGAGGGGCGGGATGGGGATCCCTAATAAATACAAATACAAAAATAAACATCTGTAAATTTTTCTCTCTCAGAGCCACCAGAATCAGGCTTCTCCTCTCCCCTCCTCTCCCCCTCCTCTCCTCTCCTCTCCTCTCCCCTCCTCTCCTCCTCCTCTCCTCTCCTCTCCTCTCCTCTCCTATTCCTCAATCTGACTACAGTAGAGATGGGGATCACCTTGCTTTCATTATTTCATGGTTCTTTTCAAAGTTTATTTTTAATTTCTTATTCAAGCTGGGATAAGATGAGAGGCACTGTCATGTTGTATAGTGATTAGAAGACAGGCGCAGGAATACGTATTCAGGTTTTTTATTACTCCACCCAACACAAGGTACGTCATGAAAAAACGATGGGAACGAAGCCCAAAACACACACGTATATATATATATATATAACACAGGGATGTAACCAAAACAAAGAGCGAGGTGTAAACCTCTAAACACACAGGACAAGACCCGTAATAACAAGAGCACAATACACGGTACTCACAAGACCAACGGACATGGGACAATAATCGACAAGGACAATGGGGAACAGAGGGCACATACATACACATACTAATCAGGGGAAATGGGAACCAGGTGTGCGTAATGAGACAAGACTGTCCGGGGTTGGTGGTAATGAACCAGGTCAGTGACGCCTAGAACACCGGTGACGTAGACCTCCAGAGCTGGTGAACGGAATGAGCAGCAGTACCGTAGGGATCCGTGACAGGCACACACACACACACACACACACACACACACACACACACACACACACACACACACACACTGATCCTTTGAGTAGCCAGACAAAGAGTAACAGAATGTAAATAAAGGAGAGTATTGCCAGTCCTCAGAAGTGTAAAGTAGGGATTGATGAAAGCATGGTGTGTTAGTCCTGTAATTCAGATGACTACAACCGTGCAGTCATTCTGATATTTCAAAGCAAAAAACTGGTTAATTGCGGAACCCAAACATATTAATTCTTGTTCAGCTGAAATTTCCATTTCGTTCAAAATAAATATATCAAGGCACATAATTTGTGCACAGAAAGTTAAAATAATTTCATGGGAAATATGACTAATTTCATGACTTTTTCATATTTTTAATTGTATTTGAGTGGGGGAAGGAGGGGGTCTGCAAGACCAGTAAAATAACATGAAATGTTACTTGTATTTCATTCTATCACTATTTCTCTTCTCTCTCTGGCCATTCTTCTTCTCCCTCTGGCCATTCTTCTTCTCTCTCTGGCCATTCTTCTTCTCTCTCTGGCCATTCTTCTCTTCTTTCTGATAACCATTTATTTTTTTCTCTCTGTCTCTCTGTCCAGGAGCTTCTAACCACCTCAGTGGTTCTACCCTGCGACCGCCCCTGCCTCCCCCTCACAACCACCAGACCATTTCCCACCACCACCACTCCTCAGCCAACAGCCTGAATAGGAACACCCTGAGAGGGGGTAGGAACACCATCCACGCCCCCCCTCCGGTACCAGGGGATGGACCCACCTCACCAGAGTCTGTACAGCTACAAGACAGCTGGGTACTGAATAGTAACGTCCCACTGGAAACCAGGTGAGAAACTAGTCCCAGTTATTTAAAAAACTTGTACACATTGAATACACAATGATAAACTAGTACCATTTCCTACAAACTCTTCACACTCCAAATACACACTACAGACCAGGTGAGACTAGTGACACAGTACTTAAATGCACTTAATACCAGGTGAGACCAGAACCAGAGTGTATTAAATCTCTACTAAATACTAGTACATACCAGTACATGTTGACCAGCTGAGACCAGAAGGATCATATATCCTACCACATACAGTGCTATCCCTACTGTGAATCCAAACTGAAGAGAGAAAGGTAAGTCTTTGGACAGATTAGATTAGATTAACTTTATTACCTTCATCCTTGTCATGCTGAACACAAAGACCTGCTGAACACAAAGACCTGCTGAACACAAAGACCTGTTGAACACAAATACCTGCTGAACACAAAGACCTGGTGAACACAAAGACCTGCTGAACACAAAGACCTGCTGAACACAAAGACCTGCTGAACACAAAGACCTGCTGAACACAAAGACCTGGTGAACACAAAGACCTGGTGAACACAAAGACCTGCTGAACACAAAGACCTGCTGAACACAAAGATGTTAGCACTGGGAACACTAATTACACACACACAAAGAGCCTTAGAGGAAGGCGTACTGTGCAGCACACTGCTCACACACCCCTCTCCTCCTCTCCCCCTCTCCTCCTCTCCTCCTCTCCCCCTCTCCTCCTCTCCTCCTCTCCCCCTCTCCTCCTCTCCTCCTGTCCTCCTCTCCCCCTCTCCTCCTCTCCCCCTCTCCTCCTCTCCTCTGGTCTTGCATGCAGAGACAAAGAGATGCCCCTCACCTCCTCTCTGTTCCTCCTGCTGAGCTGAGCTTTGCTCTAACCCTGATCCCAGATCAGATCCCCAGAGAGAACACCATGCAGTATTGATGTCTGATCATCACTAATTCACTAGGACAGGTCCCAGGCCTGTGGTAGAGTTGGTTGATGCTGTAACATGCACAGCAAGGGAATGTCAGTAAGTGGAGCAATAACACACAGACACACACACACACACACACAAACACAAACACACTCACACACACACTCACACTAACACACTCACACAAACACTCACACAAACACACTCACACTAACTCAAACACGTACGCAAACATAAAGGAATGCATGCACATTCACACACACACAATTTATTTCACACACATATACGCACACACACATGCATAAAGTAACACACGCACATCCTCTCTCACACCCACATCAACATAAACACAGAGGCACACTCACGTGCACACACTCTCTCTCTCACACACACACACATACACACAGTAGACCACCCTCAGAGGCTTTTAAATTAGGGGAACGTCTCTGCAGATCGACACACACACTCTCCTGTATCTCCTGCCAGCCCACCCTGTTTAGGTTCAGGTGGTAGGGGTTGGGCATGGCTGTGTGCCCTGTCACAGTGACTGGAGCTGGAGCTCCAGACAGGCCTGCCAACCCCCTCCCTCTAGCCCCAGGACGGATCCTCCTGTCTGGGCACGGGGAGAGGAGAGGCTGGGTGGTCTGGCTGGAGCTCCTGGAGCCAGAGCCAGAGAGTCAGAGTCTGCCAGTCACACCATCAGACTGCTGCCAGTACCTGTCCTCCCTCTCATTAAGAGATGTGTGTGTGTGTGTGTGTGTGTGTGTGTGTGTGTGTGTGTGTGTGTGTGTGTGTGTGTGTGTGTGTGTGTGTGTGTGTGTGTGTGTGTGTGTGTGCGCCTGCGTGCGTGTGTTGTGGATAGTCTGTACAGGTTGGCAGGGAAAAGAGATGAAGATTGATCTCCATGAATGCCCAGAGCGAAGCATTTGGAGGGAGAGAGAGACAGGAGAGAGTGACAGAGAGAAGAAGGAGATTTAGGGAAGGCTGGAATGACAGCGCAAGAGGGAGAATGGGAGAAACTGAGAGAAGTGATGGAAAGAGGAGGTGATAAAAAATAGATTGTTTTAGGGAGA
>NW_028161201.1:0-2000 GCF_964263955.1 Coregonus lavaretus
GTTTGACCAGGTAAGAGAACACAGCACTACCAGTGTATCCATCTCTGTCTCCCCCTGGTGTCCAGGATGTGAATGACATGTGGAGTTTCCAGCACCCCCAGCTGTACGTGCCAGGCCAGATGAATCAGTACTTCAGTAAGACAGCCTTCTTTAAGTGCGCCCTCCACAGTGTCTACAGCTCAGTGGTGCTGTTCTTCATCCCCTTTGCTGCCATGTGCGACACGGTCCGAGACGACGGCCGAGACATTGCTGACTACCAGTCCTTCGCCCTGCTGGCCCAGACCTGCCTGGTCATCACCGTCTGTATACAGGTACAACACAGTAAACTACTGTGAATAGAAATCAAGGGTAAAATCTCTGAACTTTTGAGTTCATCAGGGTATGTGGGCTACTTATTTAATGGTAAACTGCCTGTACCTGGGTCCGACTGAATAGCCAACGGTCTCTCCATGGACAGTTGTTTGTCCGTCTGTTTGTCTGTCTCTGGTGTTATTCGTCAGTTATATATTCTCATGTGTTTATTTGCTATAGCTTGCAAGAGGATGGTCCTAACCCCCCCCCCCCCCCCCCCTCTTCTCCCCCCCTCTTCTCTCCCCTCCCCCCCCCACCTTCTTCTCCCCCCTCTCCCCCTGCCTCCCCTGTAGCTGGGTCTAGACCTGTCCTACTGGACAGCGGTGAACCAGTTCTTTGTGTGGGGGAGTCTGGCCATGTACTTTATTGTCACCTTCACCATGTACAGCAACGGCACGTACCTCATCTTCCCTGCATCCTTCCCCTTCATCGGTGAGCAACGCACTCCACACAACACAACACTACACTACACTACACTACAGACCACTACACTACCCTACAGACCACTACACTACACTACAGACCACTACACTACACTACAGACCACTACACTACAGACCACTACACTACACTACAGACCACTACACTACACTACAGACCACTACACTACAGACCACTACACTACACTACAGACCACTACACTACACTACAGACCACTACACTACAGACCACCACACTACAGACCACTACACTACACTACACCTACAGACCACTACACTACACTACAGACCACTACACTACAGACCACTACACTACACTACAGACCACTACACTACACTACAGACCACTACACTACACTACAGACCACTACACCTACAGACCACTACACTACACTACAGACCACTACACTAGACTACACTACAGACCACTACACTACACTACAGACCACTACACTACACTACAGACCACTACACTACAGACCACTACACTACAGACCACTACACTACAGACCACTACACTACACTACAGACCACTACACTACAGACCACTACACTACACTACAGACCACTACACTACACTACAGACCACTACACTACACTACAGACCACTACACTACACTACAGACCACTACACTACATACCACTACAGACCACTACACTACAGACCACTACACTACACTACACTACAGACCACTACACTACACTACAGACCACTACACTACACTACAGACCACTACACTACAGACCACTACAGACCACTACACTACAGACCACTACACTACACTACAGACCACTACACTACCGACCACTACAGACCACTACACTACAGACCACTACAGTACACTACAGACCACTACAGACCACTACACTACAGACCACTACACTACACTACAGACCACTACACTACAGACCACTACACTACAGACCACTACACTACAGACCACTACACTACACTACACTACAGACCACTACACTACACTACAGACCACTACACTACAGACCACTACACTACAGACCACTACACTACACTACAGACCACTACAGACCACTACACTACAGACCACTACACTACACTACAGACCACTACACTACAGACCACTACACTACAGACCACTACACTACACTACAGACCACTACACTACACTACACTACAGACCACTACACTACACTACAGACCACTACACTACAGACCACTACACTACAGACCAC
>NW_028161200.1:0-6582 GCF_964263955.1 Coregonus lavaretus
TGTAGAATCACAATATCATCTGCTTGTGAGTTTCGTGATTTTCTTTGCCATTTCTGTCGTTGTTGGAGGTTCAGCAGGTATTCTCGTTTCCATCTTCGCCAGAATTCATTGGCTAGGAACTGCACTCTTTTCCACCTTTTGCACAGATAGAGGTCTTCTTTGCAGAATTGTCTAGGAGGGGGCAGAATAATTGAAGATTTCATAGTTAGTATGTGGTTAGGAGTGAGATGTTCTGGACCGGTGGGATTGTGAAGATGCTCAACACTTAGTGTCCTGCTGTTTATTATAGCCATTGTTTCGTAAAGGAATGTTCTCAGAGTTGTGGTGTCGAGTCTGCTTGCGGACTTGTCGAGCATGGTAGTCAGAATGCTCCGAATCGTTCAAATTTGGCGCTCCCAGACTCCACCCATGTGACTTGCTGATGGGATGTTCATAACGAATTCACAACCGATTGCTCGTTGACATTCTTGATCCATTCCCTTGAGCAACTCAAAAAACACTCTTTTAGCACCCATTAAATTTGTTCCCCGATCGCATCTCAATTGGCGTACAGGTCCTCTGATAGCTACAAACATTCGAAGTGCATTTATGAATGCGTCTGTTGTCAAGTCGTCTAGTATTTCAATATGCACTGCTCTGGACCATAGGCAGGTAAACAACAATCCATATCGTTTTAATTCATTTCTTCCTTCCTTTACGATGAAGGGGCCAAAACAATCAAGACCGCATTAAGTAAAGGGAGGGGATGTCTCTGTTCTCTCACCCGGGAGATCCGCCATTTGTTGAACTTCTGTAGTTCTTCTGTATCTCCTACATTGTACGCACTTGTAAATGTGTGAGGAGACCAAATTTCCGCATCCCAAGATCCATATTCCGTTTGCACGCAACTCATTCATAGTCATGCCTCTTCCTTGGTGGTGTACACGCACATGATGATGTTTGACGAGCAGGGCTGACACATGAGATTTCTTCGGAAGTATTGCGGGATGTTTTATGTCATGGTGCAATGCTGATTGGGACAGCCGTCCTCCCACCCTGAGGACATTGTTCTTGTCCAAGAAGGCATTCAACTGGTGTAACTTGTTGCGCTTGTTCATGGTGTGTTCTTTCTGGAGCTTGATTTTATGGATGTCTTCAGCGAAGGCTTCTTCTTGCACCAGCTTAATAATGAAGATTTTCCGCTTTTCTTCTTTCTTCAAGGCTAGTTGCTTCATTCGTTTTTGGTTGTAGTCCTTTGAATTCCCTGACACATTTCTGGAGCCTGGCGATGGCTCTCACTGCTCTGGACCAGTCAGAAAACTTAATGAAGCGATTCGCTATTGAATGAACTTATTTCGTCTTGACTGCGTGGACATGGGCCTTGTGAAGCTCAGGGTCGGTTGTTTCTACTTCTCCCACCATTTCCTCTTCACGTGGAAGACTCCGCTGCCAAAGAAAGTTGGGTCCTTTCAGCCAGTTAGACTCTTTCAGTTGAACTGCACTCAGCCCTCTTGAGGCGTTGTCACGCCTTGGCTCTGGGGACTCTTAAATGTTGAGCCAGGGTGTGGATTTTTCCTTGTTTAGTTTTCTAGGTTTGTCGTTCTAGATCGTGTATTTCTATGTTGGCCAGGGTGGTTCCCAATCAGAGACAGCTGTAGCTCGTTGTCTCTGATTGGGGACCATACTTAGGCAGCCTGTTGGCACGTTACGTTGTGGGATCTTGATCCGAAAGGTTTGTGTTATGACCTAGGACTTCACGTATCGTTTGGTTTGTTGTTTTGGTTCATGTTGTGTACACTAAATAAAGTATGTACGCCTATCACGCTGCGCCTTGGTCCGCTTCATCATGTAACGATCGTGACAGGCGTAGTCGGCTGGGAGATTAGGTTTGTCCGTCTTGAAAGGAAGTGGGAGTTCATAGTGGCCGTCTTCCTTCTGCCTTATACTTTCTTTCACTTTAAACAAGAAGAGAAGGTCTTCCTGAGAAACTGGGTTGTCATCTGCAGTGTGATCTGTGAAATCAGATTCGAGGACCTTGATTATATCTGTTGGATTGAGCTCTTTGACTTGAGTTTTGCACACAAAGTGTACTTCTCTCTTCAGCTCAACTGATGGCTGCACGGCAGGTGTCACTTGTCGCACTATGACTCTGTGACTGGTTCCTATTGCATCACCGTAGTCACTTGCTTGAGTCGAGCAGCCAACAATGCTCCAGCCGAGATCAGTTCGCTGTGCATATGGATTATTTTCTTCACCGGACAGGATCTCCCTTGGAAGAAGGGCTTGTTGACAGTTATAGCCAATCAGAAGGCCTACTTCGTCATCCAGTGGTGGTGGAATCTTGTCTGCCAATTGTTCCAGATGAGGCCATTTTAGAGCTGTTTCAGCAGTTGGAATGTGCGACCTGTCTGCTGGAATGAATTCTCGTGTGAAAAGTGGTGGCAATGGGATCCTTTTCTCTAAGTTGTACCCTCTCACTTGTAGACTTGTCCGTTTCTGGCAGGGTATGACTGTTGACCTTGTAGACATTGTGGACAGCCGCAAACTGACATTCTCTTTGTTTGTGTTGAGGTCTTTGGCCACTTCATCTAGGATGAAAGTCGTATCGCTTTGCGTGTCTAAAAGCGCGTAGATGAGAACTTCTTGATCTGGCTGTTTTGTGGACGAGACCCAGACTGGTATGATTGCGGACGTTTGTGTGCTTAGGCCTTCTTGTATGACTCTGTTGGTAATTGCTGCTGCAGCTATTTCTTTGATGTCTGCTCTGTGCTTTGAGTAGTCGTCTACCTTTGGAGGTGTTGACCTTTGATGTTTCTTGAACTTGTCATCATGCAAACATGTCGGGTGTCTCTTCTGACATCTTTCACATGTACTCTTTTTATCACACATTCTTGAGTGATGACCAGTCTTCAAACATCCAAAGCAAAGCTTTTCTGCTTGCACAAACTTGACACGATCTTGAACCGTCTGTTCACTGAACTTTCTGCAATTGACGAGGACATGTCCTGTTCTTTTGCAAAAAATTGCATGATGGGATGTTGCTCTGTGTTGTGTTTGTGGACAGTGTCTTTGCTTGAATGGTTTGACTTTGTGGATGCTTTGGTTTCTCGCTTTCCACACTCTTGAGCGCTTATATTGAGGATATAGGATTGCAAGCGAGATCTGCTTCCTTCGATAGAAAGTCTACAAACACTTTGAATGGTGGGTACCCAGAATTTGTTTGTCTGACTTCCATCGTTTTGCGGTTCCAACTGGATACCAGCCAATCTGGCAACTTCAGCAGAATCTTTTGACTCTCATTACAGTCATTGAGAACTTCCAATGTCTTAATGTGGGGCATTGCAGCCTCGCAGCTCTTTAGGAAGTCTGCAAAGTCTCTTAGTTCACAACCATCCTTAGAGCTTATCTTTGGCCATCCATGCAGCTTGTCTCTGAAGGACTTCCCAATTATGAATAGGTCTCCGAAACGTTTTTGCAACAGCTGCCAGGCTGAGTTGTACGCTGCTTCAGTGCCTAGTAGGAAAAATCCTTCAACAGCTTTCTTTGCGGCACCACCTAAGTACTTTCTTAGGTAATACAGTTTTTCATTCTTTGGAATGTTTTTCCTGTCTATTAATGTTTCGAAAGATAGCTGCCAGTCTTTGAATTTCAAAGGATCTCCAGTGAATAATGCAGGCTCTGGTGTTGGGAGACGATTGGCACTTATAACTTCTGCTAGCATATTGACCAGATCAGAGCTGTTCTGCACTTGATGCATGGACACTGAAGTTGGTGGAGCTTGAGGTCCCAATTGTGGACTTTGAGGACTAGGAGCTTGACTTGTAACTGGTAGAGGTTGAGGAATGAATGAGGGACTTGAGGCATAGAGGGCTTGCGTTGTGACTGGTGGAGATTGAGGGCGGTTTGGAGGAACTGTGAGGTTAAGAACTTGAAGTTCTCCTGCTGGTTCAACATCATGCAGAAAGTCAGTTGTCTCAAAATTGTCTTCGACTTGATCGTAGACCTTTACTCGAGCTCTTGCAGCATTCAACTTCTTCACTTCCTCTAGACGTTCAAGCTTTCTACGCTTGTCTTGCATTGCCTGTTGTCTGGCTAGGTTCTCAGATTCGAATTGTGTCAGCCGCTGTTTTCCTTCAGCCTCTAGCCTTTGAAGTTCTATCGCTTCCCTTTCTTGTTCATCCAACACTGCCAAAATCTCCTTGGATGCGGCAGCTTCAGCTGCAGCCTCATTTCTTTTGACTGAGTGGATGCTAGAGTGGATAGAACCACATTTTGATCGACGAGACGGTGGCCTTGATAGAGAACCTGTTGAGTCTAGGATCGAGCCAACATCAGGCCAAGGTTCTTCCTCCTCAGCTGCTGTACGCCCTTTAAGTTGCCTTTCTGCCTTTTGAATGATAAATCCTTAAAGCGAAATGCACGTGTCAACTCTGCGTCGCAGGTTTGGTTCAGGAGTTTGCATTCTACGTAACTCTTCATAAATTACCTGTACATCAGAACAGGTGCTTTTCATGTTCTCAATCAGCTCATTTAATTTGTCCTCGGAGGCCGAATCAGTCAATATTTCCTTGCCTATTCTTGCATGATACTTCCACTTCTCATGGATGATCCTGTACTGATGTTGTACACTCTTCAGCCTTTCTTCTTGAAGTTCTTTTTCTTTCTCTGTTAGGGATTGGGTTCTTTCACTTCTTCGTAGCCTTTCCACTTATTCTGCAGACTCTGTGTCTGTCGCGTCAGGTTGAGCAGGTGATTTGGTAATTTCACAGCATGTCTCAGTGCTTGTGTCTGACATCTTGAGATGGATTTGCTATATGTGTCTCAACTATTGAGCTTGAATTTGATTTATATTAGGCTATGGGTGAATGTAAGCTATAGTAGGCCTAAATGTGATTAGCCAGGAAGGTTAATAACTGTATGAATTCCATAACTGTGTGAAGACTAGGTGGGTAGCCTAACTTCTAAATATAAACTTCAATATTGCATCAAGATAACTATCAGCATTTAAACTTAGCTAGACTTCAAGTTGACTTCAATTTCAAAATAAGATTGAAAATTACTTTGGTACAAATAAACGTAGTATAAACCTTAATCACAGAATGAATATGCGTATAATGCATTAAATCACATATCACTTCACATAATAAAATAATTTCACATCAGTGGAGGTACCCTTTAAACTTTGCTTAAATTGCCCTTTAAGCTTGGCTAACACCACTTTTCATTAAACACTAATCTTAATTTCAATTTATGATTATCTTTTATCTTCCCTCAAAACGTGTTCACTTGCTTATGGAGTTAAGTTTCTCTTTAAATCTCGTAACACGTAACAACCACAAACACCAACACATTCGATTTATCCCCAAAACATGTAGGCTAAGCACAGTATGTAAGATTATAGAGCTGAGTCCTTAGTTGCAATTTCCAAGTTGAACCACTTCTCATCCCACCTTAACTTGAATGTTGTGGTAGAGTGCTTTGGCATGAAAAGTTGCGCTTTCAACACAGTCCAATCACCGTTGCTTGCAGTCGCTATGCCGACAATGTCATGGGCTTTGCTTATCTGATCTGCTGGATCTTCATTGCGTCGTTACCCGCGGCGGTCTTGTTGTCTCTCCTACCCGTGTTGAGCAGGCAAGTTCTCACTGCAGCTCTCTTCACGACAACAGACACAGGTTGGTTCCTTGAAACGGGCGTTTATTGCCTTGCATGTCTTTTTCTTCGATGCATCCATGTCACGCCGTGAGAACTATATATTTGAATGAACACAGCATCTATGTAACACCACTTATACACACCTATGTCCATTTATCAGCTACTGCTAATGTTATTGGCTGCACCAAGTCCTACTGACCACAGACTGATAACATGTCTGGATCCTTCTGCACCAAGGCCTACTGACCACACCCTGATAATATGTCTGAATCCTTCTGCACCAAGGCCTACTGACCACACCCTGATAATATGACTGGATCCTTCTGCACCACACACAGTATGTGCTGATAGAAAGATGGTTCATTGAAAGACGGTTTATGGTTCATAGGTGCTCTGTAGCATGGAGCACTGGAGTTATGGCTTTCATCTCTGCACTAGCCATGTGGAAGTCACTTTGGTTAAAAGCATTTGCTAAATAACGATGTCATAGGTGTTCTGTAGCAACAGAATGATAATGCAACAACATTCAATCTGAAGCCAATAACAGGGAACCACACAGGGTCAATCTGAAGCTAATAACATGGAATCACACAGGGTCAATCTGAAGCCAATAACAAGGAATCACACAGGGTCAATCTGAAGCCAATAACAAGGAACCACACGGGGTCAATCTGAAGCCAAGAACAGGGAATCACATAACAAACAGTTATAGGATATGGTTATGCACACAACACACAGACACATAGCCACTGACGCAAACACAGACAATCACAAACACACACACAGACGCAAACCCTCACACACTTGAACATGCACACACTCATACACACTCACTTGCAAAGAATTCTGTTGAAATGAAAGTATTCTCAGGGTGATCTTCATCTTCGTCCACCCCTGAGAAAGAGAGAGAGACACAGAGAGAGAGCACACAGGGGGACAAATAAATAT
>NW_028161199.1:0-12500 GCF_964263955.1 Coregonus lavaretus
GACCCCTGGTGGCATGTCTGGTGGGGTAAGTGTGTAAGTTGACTATGCAAACAATTTGGAATTTTCAACACATTAATATTTCTTCTAAAAACAAGAAGTGACGCAGTCAGTCTTTCCTCAACTCTTAGCCAAGAGAGACTGGCACGCATAGTATTAATATTAGCCCTCTGATTACAATGAAGAGCAAGACGTGCCACTCTGTTCTGGGCCAGCTGCAGCTTAACTAGGTATTTCTTTGCAGCACTGGACCACACGACTGGACAATAATCAAGATAAGACAAAACTAGAGCCTGCAGGACTTGCTCTGTGTGGTGTCAAAAAAGCAGAACATGTCTTTATTACGGACAGATCTCTCCCCATCTTCACAACCATTGAATCTATATGTTTTGAACATGACAGTTTACAATCTAAGGTAACACCAAGTAATGTAATCTCCTCAACTTGTTCAACAGCCACACCATTCATTACCAGATTCAGCTGAGGTCTAGAACTTAGGGAATGATTTGTATAAACTACAACGCTCTTAGTTTTAGAGATGTTCAGGACCAGCTTATGACTGGCCACCCATTCCAAAACAGACTGCAACTCTATGTTAAGGGTTTCAGTGAACCATTAGCTGTGGTTGCTGATGTCTGTATGGTTGAATCATCAGCATCCATGGACACACACGCTTTGCTTAATGCCAGTGGCAGGTCATTGGCCCTGCGGTACACCACACTTTACATGTTTGATATTAGAGAAGCTTCCATTAAAGAAAACCCTCAGAGTTCTATTAGATAAATTGCCCTGAATCCATGATATGGCAGATGTTGAAAAGCCATAACACATACATTTTTTCAACAACAGGTTATGGTCAATAATTTCAAAGACTGCACTGAAATCTAACAGTACAGCTCCCACATTCTTCTTATTATCAATTTCTTTCAACCAATCATCAGTCATTTGTGTCAGAGCAGTACATGTTGAGTGCCCTTCTCTATAAGCATGCTGAAAGTCTGTAGTTAATTTGTTTACAGAGAAGTAGCATTGTATTTGGTCAAACACCATTTTTTCCAACAGTTTGCTAAGAGCTGGCAGCAAGCTGATAGATCTGCTGTTAGATCCAGTAAAGGCTTATTTACCGCTCTTGGGTAGCGGAATGACTTTGGCTTCCCTCCAGGCCTGAGGACAAAGACTTTCCTCTAGGCTCAGATTAAAGACATGACAGATAGAAGTAGCTATAGAGTCAGCTATCATCCTCAGTAGCTTTCCATCTAAGTTATCAATGTCATTATTGATCGATAACTACTTTCCACCCTTCCCACACTAACTTTACAAAATTCTAACTTACAATGCTTTTCTTCAATAATTTCTTTTTTTAATACGAGTACGATGGCTCACTGTTCGTAGTTAGAATTTCCTGCCTTTGTTTGCCCACTTTGCCAATTAAGTCACATTAACATAATTGCAACATCAAATGGTTTTGTGATGAATAAGCCATCTGATTCGATGAAAGATGGAGTTGAATTTGTCTTTCTGCCCATAATTTCATTTACTGTAGTCCAAAGTTTTTTTCAATTTATATCATTGATCTTGGCTTCATAATACAGTTTCTTCTTCTTTTTTGTTGAGTTTAGTCACATAATTTCCCAATTTGCAGTAGGTCAACCAGTCAGATGTGCAGCCAGACTTATTAGCCACTCCTTTTGCCCCATCACTTTCAACCATACAGTTTTTCAATTACTCATCAATCCATGGAGACTTAACAGTTCTAAGAGTCAGTTTCTTAACAGGTGCATGTTTGTCAATAATTGGAAGAAGCCTTTTCATAAATTCATCAAGTGCAGCGTCTGGATGCTCCTTATTCATCACATCAGACCAACAAATATTTGTAACATAATCGATATAAGAGTCACAGCAAAATATGTTGTATGATCTCTTATAGAATATTTTAGGCCCAGCTTTTGGAACTTTGGCTTTCCTGGATATAGCCACTATATTGTGATCACTGCATCCAATGGGTACGGATACAGCTTTAGAACAAAGTTCCACAGTATTAGTAAAAATGTGATAAATACCTGTGGATGATCTTGTTCCTGTAGTGTTTGTAAACACCCTGGTAGGTTGATTAATAAACTGAACCAGATTACAGGCACTGGTTACAGTGAGAAGCTTCCTCTTGAGCGGGCAGCTTAATGAAAACCAGTCAATATCAGGTCCCCAAGAAAGTAGACCTCTCTGTTTACATCACATACACTATCAAGCATTTCACACATATATTTAGATACTGACTGTTGGCACTTAGTGGCCTATAGCAACACCGCAAATGAAAAGGATTTAGATGTGCCAGGTGAACCTGCAACAACAACACTTCAACAACAATTGACATAAGATCTTCTCTAAGCATTACAGGGATATGGCTCTGAATATATATAGCAACACCTCCCCCATAAGACTTCCTGTCTCTTCTAAAGATGTTATATCCTTGTATTGCTACTGCTGTATCATCAAATTAATTATCTAAGTGAGTCTCAGAAATGGATAATATATTAATGTTATCTGATGTTAGCAAGTAATTGATTTCATTTGTAAGGCTACATATATTAATATGGGCTATTTTCAGCCCTTTCCTGGGTAGCTTATCAGAGATAGACATAATATGGAAAAGAGAAAACAAAGCAAGGGAAAAAAAGATACATTCAGCAGTCCATTAATCAGTTGGTGTGTGTAAGTGTGTGTGTGAAGCTATGAACCCATAGGCTTGGCTCTCCATTCCAGGCTTTTGGGAGGGAAGGAGGACAATGAGCCTGTCATAGCGGATGTAACAATATCCCCAAGCGCTCTGGCAGCTTTCATGGCTGGGATAAGTTCTTTCCTCTTCTGGTGCACAGCTGAGGAAGATATACGTTCCTCTCAAGTCCTTGGCTCTTTCCAGAACAGCTACCTTGTCCTTGACCACTATCGGCCTGGGCCTGTCACCTGGGCCGGAGGTGGGTTTTCCTGTCCTGTGGGAGCACTCCACCTCAAGCTTCCTGTGGTCCATCTTCAGTTTCTCTGCGATCATTTCCCTCACTTTGTCCTCAGACTCCATCCAGGTCTCGTGGAGATTCTGCAATTCCTTCCACAACCGCGTTGTTCCGCCTTGATTGTCCCTCGAGATAATCTGATTTATCCGTCATTGTTATCATGGATTCACATACAGAACTGATGTCCTCTCTCAATGACTTACAGATTACTGTCATCTTGCCATTCTCCTGTTTAAACTCATTGAGCTGACCCTGGGAGAACTACAAACTGTTCTTCAGGTCCTGGACCTCTCTGGTCCGGTCCTTTGTTTTATTAGTTGACTCTACCTGTATTTGGACAAAACACTTGAAGCTATTTTCTTGCTGTTCTAACAACTGCTTGTAGAACTATTTTTGTTCGTTTAAATTCACCTGTGATAGAGAGACACCACTGGTACCTTAACACTACTCGGCTTTAGTCTTTGTCATGGTAACAAAGTAGGTTACGCTGTTACTCCTTCAGTTCCAGACAGGGCAGGTCACAGGGAAGGTTGAAAACAACAACAAACAGCAGAGATCTAGACAGCCACAAGCCCGGGACAATCTACGGTCCCAGCCACAACGGCTAACCACGTCGCAGGCTGTGTTCAAGACCTCAAGAAAACCCTGCTACCTTGATAGGCAGCTAGCTAGCAGCTAGGCTAGCTGCTACGCCAAGCAGCTCATCAGAACCGGTCTTGGTCAGCAGGATCACTGGACCGATAGTAGTGGTCCCAGCAACTGATTCCAACCACGGGATCCAAACTCAAAAGGTAGCTAGCTAGCTAGTAACTTCTTCAATAGATTAAAACTTTCCAAAACAAATTCTCCAAAATAACAAACTTTCCAAAACAACAAGCTTTCTAAAACAACAAATTGAGCTCGCTCTCGTTCCGCGTTCAACAGGAAGTGATGACAGGAAGTGACAATATTCCAGCCGACGCTTGACATTGTGTATAGTGACCTTAGGCTTGTGTGCGGCTGCTCGGCCATGGAAACCCATTTCATGAAGCTCCCGACAAACAGTTATTTTGCTGACGTTGCTTCCAGAGGCAGTTTGGAACTCGGTAGAGAGTGTTGCAACCAAGGACAGACCATTTTTATACGCTACGCGCTTCAGCACTCGGCGGTCCCGTTCTGTGACCTTGTGTGGCCTACCACTTCGCAGCTGAGCCGTTGTTGCTCCTAGACATTTCCACTTCACAGTAACAGCACTTACAGTTGACCGGGGCAGCTCTAGCAGGGCAGAAATTTGCCAAACTGACTTGTTGGAAAGGTGGCATCCTATGACGGTGCTACATTGAAAGTCACTGATCTCTTCAGTAAGGCCATTCTACTGCCAATGTTTGTCTATGGAGATTGCATGGCTGTGCGCTACATTTTATACACCTGTCAGCAACGGGTGTGGCTGAAATAGCCGAATCCACTAATTTGCATGGGTGTCCACATACCTTTGTATATATATATAGTGTATACATGTGTATTTTTGCACATCTGTATCACTGTACTAAAGCCTCTTGACAAAGGTTATGAAACATAGTCGAATCTACCCATAACTCCTGAAAGCTGTGTTCAGTACCAGGGAGATGAGAGCAGGTGGTCTGAGGTACATGTTCGGTTGTCAGATTGATGGAGCTGAGAGACTAACTCACCAATCAGTGAGGACTATCGCTAAAGATAAGGAGCCTGGACCAGAGGGAGGCTGAGGCTGGTTCTGTTCATGTCTGTCTATCTGTTCAATGCTTGGTTTGATCATCATAGACAGGTGTGAGTGAGAGAGTTGAGAGGTGACGTACAGAGTTTTAAAAAGGGTTTCATTAATAAAATGGGATTGATTGATTGTGAGTATTCCTCACCATGTCCCAAGACAGAACAACAAGGAGGATAGTTAACCTCTCTCTCTCTCTCCATCCTGAAACAGTTGATGTTGCTGCAACACACCCGTCGACCAGAACCAGCAGAGAGCACTGCACAAACACATGCTGTAGAGAGAGAGAGAGAGAGAGAGAGAGAGAGAGAGAGAGAGAGAGAGAGGGAGAAATGCACAAGAGATGGTAAACACAAAAAAGACAATGCACAAAATTGCAGTATGAAAACTGTCAAGCACGTGGTAGGTAGGTAAGATCAAAACAACAACTTTTTTTCACTGTGTTTTCCCATACTGGTTTATATTTAACTGCTTTAAGAGTAAGTCCGAAGTTAATATATAATCCGTATTATATGCCATTAAGCAGACACTTTTATCCACAGTGACTTACAGTCATGCATATATACAGTACATTCAACTCAACTAATTTACAATAATGTATTTGACCTTTGACACTCTGCTGAGTCACCAGGGGGCTTACCTGTAGTGTCAGCAACTGTTGGTGTTTCTGGTTCCCCTCAGGAAGCTCGGGGTCAATACGCTGACATGCATCCATTATCGTATACTGTTGTTGTCTTCTTGTCGACACTCTTTGCATGAATACAGATTTCTCTCACCTCTCTCTCACTCGCTCTCTGTCTTCAACTGATCCGCTGCAAACCCCTTCACAACAACATTAGTGGATCAGCTGAAACGTGTTGTCATTCTCTCTGCCCGCTCACTGCACTAGGTGAACTTTGACCCATTACAGTTAAGAACCATTCAGTAGTTTGTCATTACCTTTTTTTAAACATTATCTTTACACACTAACCAAACAATGAGTGATTCAATGCTAAACTACAATGGCTTCTGAACTGGTTTGAACGTCCTGATTATCAAGGCTATAAGATTATATAATCTTGGAAACTCCGAACCAAATCTTGAGCCAAATTGTCACGCTGACCAGCTAGTCTGTCACAAAACACGGCATACCATATAAAACACACATAACGCACTATTGAAAGCCAACACTGACGACTGGAATGGAATCGGAGGATGGGAACAAGGAAGTGATTGACATGAATGAAAACACAGTGTAAAGAATAAAGAGACAAGTTGAGATTCTAAATTCCTGTTTATTACCGTCGGTCTCCAATAGCTTGAGAAGGAACAACTAACGAGTTCAACAAAGATGATTGCTCCTATAACACACGACACGTGGAATTCATTTGGCATGCTCCTTGACACATTTACTCACATACACAGATATGAATAATACGCTTGTCACAGCTTGTTAAATTACACATATGATATAATATAATATACACGACAAATGCACAATAATAATAATAATAATAATGCCGGCAAAAACATAAAAAGTACTTAAATATGACTGAGTGGAATTAGTCTCTCCTGAGTCCTTAACCGATCAGAATGGCTCCTGTAAAACTGTCTTATCCAATCACCACACAGGAGGAAGTGAAAGCAATGACAATAGCATATAAATAGAGTGAAAGGTACAGCTGAGGAGGGACAAAAGCTCTCTGTATGGAAAGGACACACACACACACTCGCGGATTCATGAACGCACACACACACACACACACACACACACACACACACACACACGCTCATAGACACTCCCACAGACACAAAAAAGTTACTGCAGAATTTCAGCAGGTCATGTCAGTTTGAATGGCAATCTGGATGACAGAAGTCACACTGCACTGGGGCATGGCTTGGGGATACAACAATGTCTCTATGATATTATTTAAATTTCTGAGTTGACCGTTTTTCACCATTTACATATCTTCCATGATCATTGCTCGACAGCATACAAACACAAATAATGAGTTAATCTGAATGATGAATAATCTGGACCGTAAACCACCAGCCACACCATCTTTAAAACTATAGAACGATGGCAACCTCAGAAGGGTCAGAGTTACTTAACATCTTTCACAGGAGAAACACAACACATAACATTTCTCAAAATAAACTGCATATCCCTTCAGACTTAGATTTGTATTGTTACACCTTTAGGAACCAAAACACGACCATATCTAGTGTCCTTATACAGACGGTCTGCTTCCTTAATATCTTAAGGGTTTAAATGATGCAGGAATGTAGAGTTAAGTTAGTAACGTTTGGTTCAGATGATTATCACATACAGTATAGAACAGGGTTGAGGGTTAGTTAGGCAGAATCATCACACACAACTGGCAACCCGGAATCATCACAAAACCTGGCAACCTGGACACAAACACACTTTAGTGGGGTGAAGGGGCTGGGGAGAAAGCCAACTAGTCATATCAAAAAGGTCTAAGGTTTCTTAGGGCTGGTATTATGTTGTGATGCCTTACCACTAGAGTTTCTCTAAGAGGTTACACCCTCTATAAAGCCCTAAGGGTCATCTTCAATGTATTTTCTGCCTGGTTGTGTTGCCAAAGATGGGAAAGAACACTAGATGAACTCCTTTGTAATATATCTCTTGAAAGTATGTACGTATACGGAAACACATTTATTAACTTTTTATCGCGATTTAAAACGAGTGCAAATCAACTGATATGCCACAATCTGACCCGATAGCCTCAGTACTCCCCCCCAAAAATGACTTCTAACCCACAAGAGCATGTGAACCATCCTATAAATGGACACAGAACAGACAGCTGACGATGCAGTGCTGTTTCTCATGGACACAGAACAGACAGCTGACGATGCAGTGCTGTTTCACATGGATACAGAACAGACAGCTGACGATGCAGTGCTGTTTCTCATGGATACAGAACAGACAGCTGACGATGCAGTGCTGTTTCTCATGGATACAGAACAGACAGCTGACGATGCAGTGCTGTTTCTCATGGATACAGAACAGACAGCTGACGATGCAGTGCTGTTTCACATGGATACAGAACAGACAGATGACGATGCAGTGCTGTTTCACATGGATACAGAACAGACAGCTGACGATGCAGTGCTGTTTCACATGGATACAGAACAGACAGCTGACGATGCAGTGCTGTTTCTCATGGATACAGAACAGACAGCTGTTAGGACAGGGGAATTGAGGATGGCACAGGTCATTGGGTCAGAGAGAGACAGAGAAAATAGGAATCTGGTGGAAAGAGAGAGAGAAGAGAATATTCTGGCAGCGAGAGAGGGAAGAGAGTGGAGGATTCTGGCAGCGAGAGAGAGAGAGAGAGAGAGAGAGAGAAGAGAATATAGGATCTTGTGGAAGAGAGAGAGGTCAAAGGAGGATAATAAATATGGCGTCTCCTCTCTCACAGCCTGGAGGTGAAGTTCTCGGGGAACACTCCTTTGAGCGCGCTCTGTTTGTTCTGGATCCAGTCTTCCTCCTTCATCCCCATCAGCCAACCCTCGTCCTGAAACACACACATCATGTGGATTAAGCGGAACCCAAAGTACACAGTTTGTAATGTAGCTAAGGCCATGAGATAGACTCAAGTCTTTTCCAGGGGGGGTACTTACTACATCAAAGCTGCCTCACACTACAGAAATGGCCACATTCTGGTTCGAACAAGGCTACTAAATGTAGTTAATTATTCTATTGTTGGAATAATAATCATGTACAAACAAAGACAGGCATTTGATAAAGCATAAACAGAACGTACCATCAGGCTATGACTAAGATCACTGACCTGTTCTTCTGGGTTGTCGAAGGCCACAACCAGCACTATGTCTCCAGCCTTCATCTCCAGCTCATCTGAGTCATTAGCTACATAATCATGCATTGTGGTCACCTGAACATGATGAGGATCAAGAAAATAGTAAAATTCAGTTTAATTTAATTTCCTACTTGGAAATAATAGATACATATTACACTACGGAGCATTTATTCACATATCATCATCCCCACTCACTTTGAAGAGGAATGCTGGAGGCATCTCTACCGCCTCTGAATCCCCGTTGGTTGCTGCTGCTGCCACAGCATGAGTCTGTGTCAAAAGAAGTGACAAAAATAAGTCAATCAGTCAATCAACCAATCAATCAATCAATCAACCAACCAATCAACCAATCAACCAATCAACCAATTATCAATCAATCAATCAATCAATTAATCAACCAACCAATCAAGGTGCCACTTACCTCTTCTGGTGCTGCGGATGCAGGTGTAGACGCTGCAGGTGTGTCAGGCTGTTGGAGAGGGTGAGAAGAAGAACCGTTCCACATACAGCACATCACAATGTCACTAAAATACACCCCAGTCTATCAACTACCCCCTGTTACAGCCAGGCAGTATTCACAGACTGAAAGACTGGGATACATTTCATTTTGAATTTGAGCTGGAGAAACAAGACCCTCTTTCTTTATTTAACCCTTTTGCTTATCCAGGAAGTCCCATTGAGGTTCAGAAGACCTATTTTCAAGGGACACCTGGCACTTTCTACTACTACTTGAAAGAACCAGACTGAACCTGACAGAACAAGAGAGCTCCACCACCATGTAGCTACAGCTATCAGTATCCTCCAGTGTTGTAGCCGATGCATCCACCCAGATCCAGATGCATCCTACCCTTCCCATCGTACCTGGGGCACCCCCTCCTCATTATCCCAGCCAGCAGCCTCAGACTCGGCCGCGGCAGCGGAAGCAGTGGCTGGGGCTACGGATGTAGCAGTAGCATCAGCATCAGCATCATCCCCCCAGGAGTCATCCACCCTCACAGGCAGAGAGCCGTCGTCATCCCAGCCTGCCGTGGCGGCAGCTATACCGTCATCCCCACAGCCGGCAGCACGCACCGGCAGGGTACCATCATCATCCCAGCCGGCAGCACGCACCGGCAGGGTACCGTCATCATCCCAGCCGGCAGCACGCACCGGCAGGGTACCGTCATCCCCACAGCCGGCAGCACGCACCGGCAGGGTACCGTCATCATCCCAGCCGGCAGCACGCACCGGCAGGGTACCATCATCATCCCAGCCCTGGGGCTCCTCTGGTGGAGCAGGAGCTTCCTCAGGCTAGGAGGGGCGAGGGGTCGGGGGGGGGGGGGGGGGGGTTTGGCAATTAAATGGGCAGAATGGGTCATGTCCATTGGCATGAGGAACCCATTTGAAGCCATAGAGACCGGGTTTAGGGCCAGGGTTTCCATGGCAATGGGCAGGGGCAAGGGGTAAGGGTAGGGGCAAGGGTATAGAGGGTAGGAGCGAGGGTGTAGGGGCGAGGGGTAGGGGCGAGGGGTAGGGGCGAGGGTGTAGGGGCGAGGGTGTAGGGGCGAGGGGTAGGGGCGAGGGTGTAGGGGCGAGGGTGTAGGGGCGAGGGGTAGGGGCGAGGGTGTAGGGGCGAGGGTGTAGGGGCGAGGGGTAGGGGCGAGGGGTAGGGGCGAGGGGTAGGGGTAGGGGCGAGGGTGTAGGGGCGAGGGTGTAGGGGCGAGGGTGTAGGGGCGAGGGGTAGGGGCGAGGGGTAGGGGCGAGGGTGTAGGTGGCGAGGGTGTAGGGGCGACGGTAGGGGGTAGAGGGCAGTGAAATGGGTTAAAATAGGCCATAGGAAGCCATAGTGACCAAGAACCGGGTCAGGCCAGGGTTTCCATGGCAATGAGCCAATTATCAGGGATAACAGAAATGTAGGAAATTAATTCAAATTAATAAAATGAATTAATTAATTGATAAATAAAAAAATTGATGATTTCAGACGTGGGGGATTTGGCGAAGAAGTGAAAAGACCAATTAGGAAAGATCATTAGCTTTTCGATCATTAGCTTTTTCCAATTCAAAGAATGCTGTTGTTATGGAGTTGGCATGATGTCATGATGGCACAGACTGGCACTCAGGCTACCAGGTAACATTGTGGAAGACCAGAGGCACGGTTCTATTCTGTGTTACTATTTTCCCCAACAAAAACACAGAGCTGTGGAGATAACAGTTTGGTCACGACATGAAAGCAAACCTTGAAAACCATGAAAATAACTATTTTGTTATTCTGAGAGTATCATGCGGTCCTTAAGATCAGCTAGCCAGTCCCTGTTGGATCAGCTAGCCAGTCCCTGTTGGATCAGCTAGCCAGTCCCTGTTGGATCAGCTAGCCAGTCCCTGTTGGATCAGCTAGACAGTCCCTGTTGGATCAGCTAGCCAGTCCCTGTTGGATCAGCTAGCCAGTCCCTGTTGGATCAGCTAGCCAGTCCCTGTTGGATCAGCTAGACAGTCCCTGTTGGATCAGCTAGCCAGTCCCTGTTGGATCAGCTAGCCAGTCCCTGTTGGATCAGCTAGCCAGTCCCTGTTGGATCAGCTAGCCAGTCCCTGTTGGATCAGCTAGCCAGTCCCTGTTGGATCAGCTAGACAGTCCCTGTTGGATCAGCTAGCCAGTCCCTGTTGGATCAGCTAGACAGTCCCTGTTGGATCAGCTAGACAGTCCCTGTTGGATCAGCTAGCCAGTCCCTGTTGGATCAGCTAGACAGTCCCTGTTGGATCAGCTAGCCAGTGCCTGTTGGAAGGAATCTATGGCCAATATAGAGTATGATGACTGTGCTTACCTCCCACGTGTCCCATGATACCGCCTTCAGGGGGGTAAAAAGAGAAAGGGAGAGAGAGAGGGGTAGAGATGCTCAAACACAAAATAAACACTGTGTCTGTTTAATTCAACCCCATGCACTTCAACGTCATACGTCTAAACGAACAGAAATGGTGAAAATGCTAACGAGTCAACTATACACAGTGGGCAATGAATATCTCTCCATGCAGACTGAACTCAGCCAGGTTCTGAGCGTGTATCACACACGTATAGGAGCTGATACCAATATGACAGAGCGCCCACTTGACATATTGCCTGCCTGGCCATCTGACAGACCGGGCCAACCCACCTGAGAGGCTGGGGACACGGCTGTGCCACCATGACATGGTGCAGCCAGGGTGGACAGGTCCATGTCCAACAGGTTGGCCCCAGCAGGGCTTTCAAACTGACAGGGGAAGGAAGGACAAGATACATACGGACAGTTAACAGGAGGGCGGGATTAGCAAGGGGTCACACTTTATGTGGATAGCAGAGTTGGGGTCAAGTCAAACGTAAGACAGTCAATTCAGGAACAAAACTGAAATTCCAATTCAATTCATTTGAAATAACTTGTCATTAATCTAAAAACGAGATGCTATTTATTTATGTCAAAAGTTTAAAATTTTTGGATTTTAAATTCATATCACTTCCTGAATTGACTTCAATTCCAAATTGACCCCAACCTTGGATGATAGTCGCCAATAGAAGGCCTATCAACAAAATATCAACTGCAACTCTGTCGATGTGTAACAGCTTGCTAGGGTTCTGATAAGGGGGATAGGGCAGGATTAGGGTAGAGTATGGGTTAGGGTAAGGAGTTACAAAGGGTTAAAGGAAGAGAACAGAGAACAGGCCTTACCTGTGTTGGAGACGTAACACTGATGCCCGGAGCAGCAGCAGCATCAAACAGGTTAATGATATTTTCTGGTTTCATGTCCCGACAGGGGCTGGATTCAGGCCGCGGCGGCATCGCTGGTCTCAGCTACACAACGTAACAAAAAAACACGCCACATTGAAACGTGTGTCTTTCTTTTGCAAAAATAACTAGGAATTAATGGAATTCAATTTCAAAATAATTGTCAAAATATAACATCACATTAAGGTGTGGTACGTTCACTGTATTATAAGGA
>NW_028161199.1:17500-24685 GCF_964263955.1 Coregonus lavaretus
CGCGATACATGGCCCCATCCATCCTCCCCTCAATACGGTGCAGTCGTCCTGTCCCCTTTGCAGAAAAGCATCCCCAAAGAATGATGTTTCCACCTCCATGCTTCACGGTTGGGATGGTGTTCTTGGGGTTGTACTCATCCTTCTTCTTCCTCCAAACACGGCGAGTGGAGTTTAGACCAAAAAGCTCTATTTTTGTCTCATCAGACCACATGACCTTCTCCCATTCCTCCTCTGGATCATCCAGATGGTCATTGGCAAACTTCAGACGGGCCTGGACATGCGCTGGCTTGAGCAGGGGGACCTTGCGTGCGCTGCAGGATTTTAATCCATGACGGCGTAGTGTGTTACTAATGGTTTTCTTTGAGACTGTGGTCCCAGCTCTCTTCAGGTCATTGACCAGGTCCTGCCGTGTAGTTCTGGGCTGATCCCTCACCTTCCTCATGATCATTGATGCCCCACGAGGTGAGATCTTGCATGGAGCCCCAGACCGAGGGTGATTGACCGTCATCTTGAACTTCTTCCATTTTCTAATAATTGCGCCAACAGTTGTTGCCTTCTGACCAAGCTGCTTGCCTATTGTCCTGTAGCCCATCCCAGCCTTGTGCAGGTCTACAATTTTATCCCTGATGTCCTTACACAAATCTCTGGTCTTGGCCATTGTGGAGAGGTTGGAGTCTGTTTGATTGGGTGTGTGGACAGGTGTCTTTTATACAGGTAACGAGTTCAAATAGGTGCAGTTAATACAGGTAATGAGTGGAGAAAAGGAGGGCTTCTTAATTAAAAACTAACAGGTCTGTGAGAGCCGGAATTCTTACTGGTTGGTAGGTGATCAAATACTTATGATAAAAATGACAGACCTCTACGTGCTTTGAAAGTAGGAAAACCTGCAAAATCGGCAGTGTATCAAATACTTGTTCTCCCCACTGTATAAGGAACGGTATACTATGTAATACAATGACAGAAACTCACCCAGACATGTCCTGTCTCTCCAGTTTGACAAGAACATCGTACAGATTCTGGTCGAGCTGCATACGGTGTGAATGAGAGAAAGAGAGAGTGGGGGGGGGGGGGGGGGGGGTAGAGACAGAGAGAGAGAGAGAGAGGGGGGGGGGGTTTAGAGAGAGAGCGAGAGAGACAGAGAGAGAGAGTGTGTAGAGAGAGAGGGTAGAGAGAGAGAGAGAGGGAGAGAGAGAGAGAGAGACAGAGAGAGAGAGACAGAGAGAGACAAGAGAGAGAGAGAGAGAGACAGAGAGAGAGAGAGAGAGAGAGAGAGAGAGAGAGAGAGAGAGAGAGAGAGAGAGAGAGAGAGCGAGAGAGAGAGAGAGAGAGAGAGAGACAGGAGAAAAAGAAAAACAAGGTATCAAATCTTGGGTATCGATATTAATTCATCGACTTCTCGGTTACACCAACATCAAGTTATCAGACTCACCTTGCCCATCTCCTTGTGGAACTTCTCCTCAAAGCCAGCCATACTCTGGAAGGTGCTAACGTAGAAGCCTACTCGACTATGGACACAGAGAAAGGGGATGGAGATGGACACAGCGAAGAAAGAGTGAGAGAGAGAAAAGAGGGAAAAGAGATGGAGAGGGGTAGAGAGATTTAACAAATAATTATTATAAACCTTATTGAAAACCTTAGTGCATCGCTAGTACTGTTTATACTTTCTATGCACACTTTGGAATCGAACAAATACATTATTTTCCTTTTTCTTCCATTCCAGATGTACCTGTTCCATAGTGAGATGTACCTGTTCCATAGTGAGATGTACCTGTTCCATAGTGAGATGTACCTGTTCCATAGTGAGATGTACCTGTTCCATAGTGAGACGTACCTGTTCCATCGTGAGATGTACCTGTTCCACAGTGAGATGTACCTGTTCCACAGTGAGATGTACCTGTTCCATAGTGAGACGTACCTGTTCCACAGTGAGACGTACCTGTTCCATAGTGAGATGTACCTGTTCCACAGTGAGATGTACATGTTCTATAGTGAGATGTACCTGTTCCACAGTGAGACGTACCTGTTCCACAGTGAGACGTACCTGTTCCATAGTGAGACGTACCTGTTCCACAGTGAGACGTACCTGTTCCATAGTGATATGTACCTGTTCCATAGTGAGATGTACCTGTTCCGTAGTGAGATGTACCTGTTCCATAGTGAGATGTACCTGTTCCATAGTGAGACGTACCTGTTCCATAGTGAGATGTACCTGTTCCATAGTGAGATGTATCTGTTCCACAGTGAGATGTACCTGTTCCATAGTGAGATGTACCTGTTCCATAGTGAGATGTACCTGTTCCATAGTGAGATGTACCTGTTCCATAGTGAGATGTACCTGTTCCATTTCAGATGTACCTGTTCCATTTCAGATGTACCTGTTCCATAGTGAGACGTACCTGTTCCATAGTGAGACGTACCTGTTCCATTTCAGATGTACCTGTTCCATTTCAGATGTACCTGTTCCATAGTGAGATGTACCTGTTCCATAGTGAGATGTACCTGTTCCATAGTGAGGGCAGTTCCTCCTGCAGATCTTCATTAATCTCCTCAAACACCTTCTGAGCTCTCTCCAACTCGTCCTCTGCCTGACACACACAGAAACACACACACACTATCTGTCACAATCCTTATTTATCTCTTACCATTCCAATACACTATATAATGTAGTTGTCAAACACCTGGTTAGCCAACTACTAGCCAACTACTAGCCAACTACAGGCCAAGTACTGATCAACTACTGGCCAACTACTGGCCAACTACTAGCCAACTACTGGCCAACTACTAGCCAACTACTAGCCAACTACTGGCCAACTACTGGCCAACTACTAGCCAACTACTAGCCAACTACTAGCTAACTCCCTTGTGTGAAGACAAAGGTTTTGTGTCTGGGAAAGAAATGATGTAAAATGGAGGCTCTTTCTAAAGTTCTAAAGCTATTGCAGGCAGACTACAGACTACAATAGAGTGTTGAGTCCCCATGACAGCAGTAGTCAACAGGGTGGTTGAGAAGGGTGTTGGACCCACCTGGTTCCTGGAGAGGTTACTCTGAGCAATGTTGTGGGCTGACAGGATGCCCTGAGCCCAACCTGGTGTGGCCCTCTCTAACAGAGATGCTGGCTGGAGGTGGGGAGAGATGAAAAGATGAAGAGAGGGAGGGGAAGGCGAGAAAGGGAGAGATAGAGAGAGAGAGAGAGAGAGAGGGGGGGGGGGGGGAGCAACAGAGAGAGAGAGAGAGAGTATTGTCAACAGATATATACAGTGGGGAGAACAAGTATTTGATACACTGCTGATTTTGCAGGTTTTCCTACTTACAAAGCATGTAGAGGTCTGTAATTTTTATCATAGGTACACTTCAACTGTGAGAGACGGAATCTAAAACAAAAATCCATAAAATCACATTGTATGATTTTTAAGTAATTAATTTGCATTTTATTGCATGACATAAGTATTTGATACATCAGAAAAGCAGAACTTAATATTTGGTACAGAAACCTTTGTTTGCAATTACAGTGATCATACGTTTCCTGTAGGTCTTGGCCAGGTTTGCACACACTGCAGCAGGGATTTTGGCCCACTCCTCCATACAGACCTTCTCCAGATCCTTCAGGTTTCGGGGCTGTCGCTGGGCAATACGGACTTTCAGCTCCCTCCAAAGATTTTCTATTGGGTTCAGGTCTGGAGACTGGCTAGGCCACTCCAGGACCTTGAGATGCTTCTTACGGAGCCACTCCTTAGTTGCCCTGGCTGTGTGTTTCGGGTCGTTGTCATGCTGGAAGACCCAGCCACGAACCATCTTCAATCCTCTTACTGAGGGAAGGAGGTTGTTGGCCAAGATCTCGCGATACATGGCCCCATCCATCCTCCCCTCAATACGGTGCAGTCGTCCTGTCCCCTTTGCAGAAAAGCATCCCCAAAGAATGATGTTTCCACCTCCATGCTTCACGGTTGGGATGGTGTTCTTGGGGTTGTACTCATCCTTCTTCTTCCTCCAAACACGGCGAGTGGAGTTTAGACCAAAAAGCTCTATTTTTGTCTCATCAGACCACATGACCTTCTCCCATTCCTCCTCTGGATCATCCAGATGGTCATTGGCAAACTTCAGACGGGCCTGGACATGCGCTGGCTTGAGCAGGGGGACCTTGCGTGCGCTGCAGGATTTCAATCCATGACGCCGTAGTGTGTTACTAATGGTTTTCTTTGAGACTGTGGTCCCAGCTCTCTTCAGGTCATTGACCAGGTCCTACCGTGTAGTTCTGGGCTGATCCCTCACCTTCCTCATGATCATTAATGCCCCACGAGGTGAGATCTTGCATGGAGCCCCAGACCGAGGGTGATTGACCGTCATCTTGAACTTCTTCCATTTTCTAATAATTGCGCCAACAGTTGTTGCCTTCTCACCAAGCTGCTTGCCTATTGTCCTGTAGCCCATCCCAGCCTTGTGCAGGTCTACAATTTTATCCCTGATGTCCTTACACAGCTCTCTGGTCTTGGCCATTGTGGAGAGGTTGGAGTCTGTTTGATTGAGTGTGTGGACAGATGTCTTTTATACAGGTAACGAGTTCAAACAGGTGCAGTTAATACAGGTAATGAGTGGAAAACAGGAGGGCTTCTTAAAGAAAAACTAACAGGTCTGTGAGAGCTGGAATTCTTACTGGTTGGTAGGTGATCAAATACTTATGTCATGCAATAAAATGAAAATTAATTACTTACAAATCATACAATGTGATTTTCTGGATTTTTGTTTTAGATTCTGTCTCTCACAGTTGAAGTGTACCTACGATAAAAATTACAGACCTCTACATGCTTTGTAAGTAGGGAAACCTGCAAAATCAGCAGTGTATCAAATACTTGTTCTCCCCACTGTACGCATTTAGTTCAGAGTAAATTACTGGTATACAGAGACAACAGAATTAAAAGGGCCACATATCCAGCGATGGGAGAAGTTATGTTACCTTGGTGATCTTGATGCCCCCATCCTTTCCTTTCTTCCCCTTATTGGTAGAAGAGTGGTTGTGTCTGGCACTGTCGTAGTCCACAAGCTTCCTGTCACGCTTAGCAATACGAGACTGATGAAGAAGAAGACAAGGACACCTCATCACACACCTCATCACACACCTCATCACACACCTCATCACACACCTCATCACAAACCTCATCACACACCTCATCACAGACACCTCATCACACACACTTCATCACACACGCCTCATCACACACCTCATCACACACCTCATCACACACACACATTACAAACCTCATCACACACCTCATCACACACCTCATTACACACCTCACACACCCACACCTCATCCCACACCTCAATACACACACCTCATCACACACCTCATCACACACACCTCATCACACACCTCATCCCACACCTCAATACACACACCTCACACACCCACACCTCATCCCACACCTCAATACACACACCTCATCACAAACCTCATCACACACCTCATCACACACACCTCATCACACACACCTCATCACACACACCTCATCCCACACCTCATCACACACCTAATGATGAGGATCCTACCTTAATATCAGGGAACTGTCCCAGATATGTGTCCATGGATATCAAAGCATTATCCACCAGCTTCTGATGGAAGTCGGTCCACAGAACGTCTGTGTCCTGCAACCGAAACAAGGAAGTCAACATTAAATTACACGGACGAGACTTACACACTCACAGACAGACGAACGGACACACACACACACACACTCTCAATCTCTTTACCTGTACAAAGGACAGACACATAACCTAACTAGCTATAACGTAAACAAGATATGGCAGTACAGCTGAATGGCAGCCTACCTCAAAGTAGTACAGCTGAATGGCAGCCTACCTCAAAGTAGTACAGCTGAATGGCAGCCTACCTCAAAGTAGTACATCTGAATGGCAGCCTACCTCAAAGTAGTACAGCTGAATGGCAGCCTACTTCAAAGTAGTACAGCTGAATGGAAGCCTACCTCAAAGTAGTACAGCTGAATGGCAGCCTACTTCAAAGTAGTACAGCTGAATGGCAGCCTACCTCAAAGTAGTACAGCTGAATGGCAGCCTACCTCAAAGTAGTACAGCTGAATGGCAGCCTACCTCAAAGTAGTACAGCTGAATGGCAGCCTACCTCAAAGTAGTACAGCTGAATGGCAGCCTACCTCAAAGTAGTACAGCTGAATGGCAGCCTACCTCAAAGTAGTACAGCTGAATGGCAGCCTACCTCAAAGTAGTACAGCTGAATGGCAGCCTACTTCAAAGTAGTACAGCTGAATGGCAGCCTACCTCAAAGTAGTACAGCTGAATGGCAGCCTACTTCAAAGTAGTACAGCTGAATGGCAGCCTACCTCAAAGTAGTACAGCTGAATGGCAGCCTACCTCAAAGTAGTACAGCTGAATGGCAGCCTACCTCAAAGTAGTACAGCTGAATGGCAGCCTACTTCAAAGTAGTACAGCTGAATGGCAGCCTACCTCAAAGTAGTACAGCTGAATGGCAGCCTACCTCAAAGTAGTACAGCTGAATGGCAGCCTACTTCAAAGTAGTACAGCTGAATGGCAGACTACCTCATTCAGCTCCTTAAATAACCCTGAACATTCCTGACTACGTAATCGTAATTCCTAGGTCTATCACTCCACTGAGTGAGTAAAACACAAATGATTTATTTACCTCAAAGTTGTTTTCCCAACTTCTCTAAGCCTCTACTTACTCTAGAGAGAGAATGGATGTGGAGACAATGAAGGGACAAATGAAGGACAAATAAGGCATGAATGAATGAAGGAGCACGGATGATGAGCATAGCAGAAGTATAGGTAGGTCCTGAGAAGAACACAATGGATATGAACAGGAAGGAGGGAACTGACGATATGACAGAGGAGAGGGAGAGCCAAGGACTTAAAAGTAGCCGTCTGGGATATGGGAGCTGTTGAATGGTCATTTCAATTAGCAGGGCTGCCGTTTTGTTCTTTTTTCCAATCCCAGAATTATCTTTAATGCAGCTAAAAGGCAATGTGTTGTAAACTAGACCAGAGCCAGATGCATACTATAGAGAGAGAGAGAGAGAGAGAGAGAGGGGGGAGAGGGGAGAGAGAGTGGGGAGAGAGAGAGAGAGGGAGAGGAGAGAGGGGGGAGGAGAGGGGTGAGAGAGAGAGAGGGGGAGAGGGAGAGGGAGGAGAGAGAGAGG